>NW_027467473.1:375000-395000 GCF_046742065.1 Oratosquilla oratoria | reverse complement strand
TTCTGTTCTCCTTTCGAAAAGTGGAGCCAGGGCCGTTTCTAGACACAGGCGACACAGGCGGTCACCTGGGGCGCCATTGGCTTGGGGGGGGGGGGGGGGGGGCAAATTGTCATTCAAAATTAATATATAAATAAATGAGAGACAAGTATTTTTTTACGTGAATAATTAAAATAAATAAATAAATACAAGTGCAAACGCGAAAATAAATGAATAATGAAAGTGTTGATACTTGATGCAACGGTGTTTAATGTTTGAAAGCACATTTCACATTTTAGCCGGTTTTCGGTCGAATTTAGCTAACTTATGGACTCAATCTGGCGGTTTCAGAAAAGTTGGCAACACTGTATAGGTGGATGTCGTCAGTATCAAGGAGCTTTAAAACTAGACAGTCGCCTGCTCGCCACCTTCTAAGCATCGTGTTTACTCCAATCTTAACTTAAAGAGCTTAATATCCCCTTTGAAGACTGCAGAGGACAGTCATATGACAATGGGGCAAATATGAAAGGAAAAAACAAGGGAGTCCAGGATAGACTTCTTCAGTTAAACCTCAGGGCTTTATTTGTGCCATGTGGAGCACACACTGTCAATCTGGTTGTGTGTGATGCAGCAAAGAGCTCCTCAGATGCAACTGGCTACTTTGGCTACCTGCAAAAACTATTTAATCTCTTTTCTGCCTCCACTCAAAGGTGGTCGACCCTAAAAAAACATGTGGACATAACTTTGAAATCCTGGGCAGACACACGGTGGTTTAGTCGAATCAACAGTGTTGAGGTTGTAATATTCCAGGCTGCAAAAGTGAGAGATGCTCTTTTAGAGGTGAGAGCAAGCACTGCAGATCCAGCTATTAAAATTGAAGCACAAGCCTTAGCAGAAGAGGTGGGATCATACCGGTTCTCTATTTGTACGGTGGTGTGGTATGATATCCTTAGAAAAGTTCAAACTGTGAATAAACTTCTGCAATCACAATGCATGCATCTGGATGTAGCTGTTGATATTCTCAAGAAGGCTGAAACCTCCCTTGTTAGCTACAGAGACACTGGGTTTGCTGATGCCCAGACATCTGCCAAAGAGGTGTGTGAAGAGATGAATGTGGAAGCTGCACTAAAGCAGAAAAGATTCAGAACTACTAAAAGGCAGTTCTCCTATGAGGCCTCTGATGAACCTATTACCGATGCCTTGAAGAAAATGGAGTTTTCATTTTTCAATGTAGTTGTGGATGTGGCCATTGAATCTCTGAGAGAGAGAACTGGAATGATGAGTGATGTTGCAAAGAAATTCAGTGTTCTCATGAACTTCCCTGATCTGCCAGCTAGTGAGCTAGAAAAGCAGGCAAAAGATTTGTGTAATACGCTCACATCTGGGGATCAGGCTGACTTAAATTATGATGAACTGATTGTAGAGATGCAGTCATTTCCAAAACAATGGCCAAAACAAAATATGACAACATTAGACCTTCTTGTTTTTCTAGAGGAGAAAGGCTTGAAAGAGATCTATCCAAACATGTGGGTGGCATTGCTGTCACTACACCTGTGACTGTGGCATCTGCAGAGAGAAGCTTCTCTAAACTTAAGCTCATTAAAACATATTTAAGGTCTACTATGTCACAGGAGCGCCTAAATGGGCTGGCAATGATTAGTATTAATAGTGAAATATCCCAACAGGTTTCGTATGATGACACTACAGATGATTTTGCTGCAAGGAAGTCAAGAAGAGTCAGGTTTTAAATATGAAAAAAGTGAAGAAAATTTTTATTTAATAGTTTTAGCATAGACCTCAACGTATATGCATTGAGTTCTATGGTTTTAGATTGGCAAGATTACCTTTTCAGTTTATCTTAGGTAGGATTTGCAGTAAAAATGTATAATGGTGTTATTCTATTAAAATTTACAAAAATTTTTAGTATACTTTTGAGTCTATACTTTTCCTTGCTGTGTATGCATATACGTCAAGATGATTAATTAATAAAGTATGTTGTTTTTGTTGTGGAATTTGTAATGCTAGTTGTGTTCGAAATTGTTTAGGTTATTATTTCCAGCCCGGAGGGAGGAAGGAGGGAGGAAGAGGGGGGGGGCGCCATAACGAATTCTTGCCTGGGGCGCCTGATGAACTAGAAACGGCCCTGAGTGGAGCCATATATACAAAGGCAAGAGAAATATGAGGAAAAACATAGCACCAATAGCACGTCTTCTCGAGACCAGTACACATTAGTACTAGGTGCGGACATGGTGGAGAAGGTAACTTCGGTCTTTACTGAGCGGGTTTGCTAACTTTGCTCGCACCTCACCTCGTGCGTTTGGCAGCGATGTCAGCCCTCCATCCACTGCCCGCAAATGGCGCCGGGAACGGACAATTTGATGGTTTGCCCGCTGAAATTGCCCGTTGTCGAGCAAAGCCCTCGTGGCCGGCGGACAGTGCTCGACCGTGTGGACGTGGCATTAGAAACCACGCAGTAAGCGTTGAAACTATTGATTGTTTTAAGAAAGGGTTGGACAACTTTATGGATGGGAACGACAGGTGGTAATGGACATGGAACTGCATAGTGTAGGCCTCATGGTCTCTTGCAGTCTCCTTCATTCTTATGCTCTTATATTTAATACAAAGATAAATTTCATAATAAAATTTTTGAAATGTTGGGTTCGCTAATCTTGACATGATCCTTTCTTTTAATTAACCCAGGGGTGTGCAACCTTTTTTTTCCAAAGGACCACTCGTCACGACTCAGCTGGTATGGAGGGCCACAGGACCTTACGATCCAAGACATATCATGTGACATTATACTGATAAAGATAGATAATTTGTTTGTTACTGATTTTATTGAAATTGGGATAACAAAAATAAGAATCGTCCGAAACAAATGTATTTTCCTTACTATAAATGAGCAAATGAAAGGCTACCGTACCTTATTATTATAATATACAAACATAAATAATGACTTAATATTGGTTAACTGGGATGTCAGACTCATAAAAAGAAAGCCAAGGATCACTCAATCTAATAATTAAAATTCTCAACTAATATGTTATTTTCTGTTCTGATATAATTAAAATATGTACTTCAGTGAACGAAATAGAAAAAAATATGATGAAATTGGTACACACGAATATGAATTTATTCAAACTTTTGGTGGGCCCTAGTTGGTAACACTCTCTCTCTCTCTCTCACTCTCTCTCTGAGGGCCGCACTATAGCTTATCTATTTTTAGGAGAAAGGGCCGCAGGTTGCACAGAGCTGTTTTAACCTATTCAATACGAATCAAATTCTCGCAGGCAGCATCAGCTGCCTGATGTACGATGATGCATCACAATACTCGCGTTATGAAATATAGTTACAGTTGTATTACTCGATATCTTCCACTCTGAACATTAATAACCACAGAAAATATAACCAAGCTAGTTCACAGAATATGGGGATCACTCAGCTACAACTACAAAATAAATATAATCAAGACGCAGACGCAGGCATCCTTATATTATACCCGCTCGCACCTCATGACTCTTATGTAGGGTGTCGTCGTATAGAAGGGGTTAATATGTTTATGAACATTTATGGTACAGATTGTGAGGAAAAAATAACAGTACAATCGACTGATGATGCAGTTTCCTTTTGACTTCCTAGTAACATGACGTCATCAATGTCACTGCCAGACGCCTACAGATTTCGGTTAACATTGTCATCCGTTTAAAATCATAAAGCATGCACTGCATACTTACCTGATATTTGCGATGATATTCCATTTTGTTAAAAAAAAAAAAAAAACACCTTTGTCGCTTAATTTTACCAAGTATCACTTTACACAATATCACTCTCCAGTCTTTTTTCACAATACACTAAACACTTGCGAGCAACAAGCACGGTCTGTTGCTGCAAATATACATACCACGTCAAAGTACTTGAAATCATTGCGCTCTGAAAAATAGTACCAACAATTACCTTAGTAAATTTAAATTCTGTACAAATTACTAACATTAATATATTACCTTTATGTTATAAAATGAAACTGATCACAAGATATGGGTCAAATTTCAGAGAACTTTACGAATTTAAATATATATTGAAAATTTTGTATCCCTTCGCCGTCATTCATACTTTCAACATTTCTTGTAAATGTTTATGTTACGTTACTAATATCACGACTGGTTCTCTATTTAAATCAGTAGTAAAATTTTGACTAATATACTATAAACTGTCTTTTCCTACATATTTATAAAAAAAAAGTCAAAGTACTTTAAATTAATGCGCTCTGAAAATTAGTACTAACGATTATCGTAATCTATTCAATCCTATACAAATATCTAACATTAATATAATATCATCATGTTAAAATAAGAAAATGACTACAAGATATTAGTCAAATTTGAGAGAACTTTACAAACTAGTAAATATTGAAATATTGTATCCTTCCGCAAGCATTCATACCTTCGACATTTTTGTTAATATTTATGTTATTTTATCAATTGCAGGAATGTTTGTTTATTTATTTCGACATTTCTTGTAAATATTTATGTTACATTAGTTGTAAAAATTTGCCTAATTTACTGTAAACAGTCTTTTTCTACAAATAAAAAAAATGTCAAACTACTTTAAATTAATGCGCTCTGAAAATTAGTACCAACGATTATCGTAATATATTTATTCCTATACAATTATCTAACATTAATATAATACTATCATGTTAAAATAAGAAAATTACTACAAAATATTAGTAAAATTTGAGAGAACTTTACAAACTAGTAAATATTGAAATATTGTATCCTTCCGCCAGCATTCATACCTCCGAATTTTTTTTAATATTTATGTTATACTAGACCACCCGTGAACCGTTGGGTCAAATAAAATCTTAAATGGCTCCTCTTTTTAAAGCAGGTTACTATTAGCTTATAAGACTTACCAGTTGTGTGCGGTCCTCGTGCTCTCTCGAAGGAAATTATACTGGATACAGGCGTTCTCAAGTAATTAGATGAGGAGAGCCTCCTTAATTATGCTTATGTTATGTCACGTCTTGTCATCCCACTCCCAATCCCACTCCTACTCCCACTCCCATTCATTATCATTCAGGGAGTCCCATGGGACTTGAGCGATTAGCAATGTTTTTAAATATAAACTTTATAATAGATATACTATGTCACTATCACCGCATAGTATAAATCACGGAAAATAAGTTTCTATATCAAATTGAGTATAATTTAGAGCTCTTACCTCTATTCAGTAGACGAAGGCAGTGACTTGATTAGTTATAAGAAGTGAAATGCAGAAGATTGTGACGTCATGTCGTCATTGCTTGGAAAACTACGTATCATATGATTCATACGTTTCGTAATATTTCAATAAACTCATTATCCCTCACAGATGCTAATTCAGGAGTTGACTATACTTTTGAATACCGAATATGAAAATTTAAGATATTAATGGTCAGAAAATAAGTAATCGGAAAATTTTTATTTCATGTCGTTGCTTGGAACACTGTAATATTCTAATATACTCATTATACCTCATAGATGCTAATTCAGCAGTTGGCTATACTTTTGAATAATGAATATGAAAATTTTAAATATTAATGGTCAGAAAATATGTAATTGGAAAATTGGAAATTTAAAAATTGGAAAATTGGAAAATTAGCAGTCGTGACGTCACGTGCTCAGAGCTGGGGTTCCTTAGGACCCAAAGAGCTGATGTCGTGACGTCATGCCTCTTCTGATTGGCTAGTCCTCAGTCGTGACGTCATATCTCTTCTGATCTCTTCTTCTGATTGGCTGGTCCTCAGTTGTGACGTAATATCTCTTCTGATTAGCTGGTCCTCAGTTGTGACGTAATATCTGTTCTTCTGATTGGCTGGGTGACGGTTTCAAGCAAGCAAGCAAGCAAGCAAGATGACAAACAAAATTATTAGAATTTTATAAGTATATAGATTATCAATTTCAGAAATGTTTCTTTATTAAAATTAATAATCAATACATGACTATTATCATAATGTAATTGAACATACAGAAATAGATTTTAAATATGATTGCAAGGATTACATGACAAAAGCCCAGTCGACAAAACCCCCTTTAGACAAAAACCCAGCAAATAAAACCACACTCTCTTATCCCAAAAGTTGACAAAACCTCAGTCCCATATATATAAATAATAATAACTAGCGGAACCCGTGTAAATTACACGAAAGAGAAGAGGGTAAATCATTGCATCAAGATGGCAAGAGAGGTAGGATATCCTCTCCCTCTGTTGTCCTTCAGGGTACACTATAATCTCACGCTGGACAGGAGGTGCTCTATCATCACCGACAAATATTGCTGCAATTTCATCATTTGTTGGATTATTATCGAGAACTTCGGCAGCTTCGAGAACTTCGACACCATGGAAGGTCGTTGCTTTTGATGTAAGCGTGACATACTTTCGAGAACTTCGGCACCTTCGAGAGCTTCGGCACCTTCGAGAACTTCGGCACCTTCGAGAACTTCGGCACCTTCGAGAACTTCGGCACCTTCGAGAGCTTCGGCACCTTCGAGAACTTCGGTGACTTCGAGAACTTCAGCGCCTTCGAGAACTTTGACACCTTCGAGAATTTCGGCACCTTCGAGAACTTCGACGCCTTCGCGAACTTCGCCCCTTCGAGAACTTTGGCACCTTCGAGAATTTCGGCACCTTCGAGAACTTCGGCACCTTGGACAATTTCGGCACTTTCGAAAACTTCGAGAACCTCGACACCTTCGAGAACTTTGACACGTTCGAGAACTTCGGCACCTTCGAGAACTTTGGCACCTTCGAGAACTTCGGCAGCTTCGAGAACTTCGACACTATGGAAGGTCGTTGCTTTTGATGTAAGTGTGACACACAAAATAACACACACGCTATCGCATAATAATAATAATAATAATAATAATAATAATAATAATAATAATAATAATAATAATAATAATAATAATAATAATAGTAATAATGATAATAATAATAATAATAACAATAATAATAATAATAATAATAATAACAACAACAACAACAACAATGATGATAATAATAATAATAATAAAGTCTACGGAACAAACATGCCTTATTTCAACCATTCGAAAAGCGTGACACACAAAATAACACACACGCTATCGTATTAATATATATGATAATGATATTGAAAATTCAAATCTCACAAGTAAAATGAACAAAATCAAATCAAATTCGGTCTCATATATATATATACGGGATATAAAGAAATATCAGTATTAGATTGAGACAATAATGCATCTATGTATACATAATTATAACTGATCACTTGAACCGCATATATAAATACACACACACACACATATATATATATATATATGTGTGTATATATATATATATATATATATATACATATGCATATATACAAATAATTCAAATTCTAATACCAGGTGAAGCCAATAGACACTTTTCAATACATGCACTTATTTCATGTTTACAAAATTATGTCCCATATATGCATACATGTTTATGGCTGATCACTTGAACCGGACGCAGTGATCAGTAAGACCAATCAAGTTATGTTTGTGTGGGATAACGGTAGTTGGTGTTTTGATTTTGTCATGTAATTTTTTTTTTTTTTTTTTTTTTTTTTTGCAAACGTGAAAAGTTTATGTTGTTTTGATATGATATTATATGATATGATAACAGGCAAATGGCCTGACAACCTCGCTGTGCCTTTTGTCTGTTGGGATCTGAAAAGACCTGTAGGGAAGTTCGTCCTTCGGGATTTTGTCTGGTTGTCGGTTGCGGGATAGTCATGAGCAAAATTTCTGACGTACCCAGAGTTGTTTATGAAGAAAATTTCAAATTCCTTGTCTGACAACTATTCTTTGGAGCTATTCAAGAATATTACCTAACGGTATGCTAAATTATACGTAGGGAAATATATCACATCCTCGACAAAAAGTATAATATCGATATTGTGAGAACTGTAACGTGGGTCTGTACAACACTTTCCCAAGATGATGCTAAGCTATTTCATATTTTATTTTTATATATAAAGTATAAAAAACAGTGTTATTCTTTTACAATTAGAAACATATAAAATAGTGCAGAGGTAATTTTTAATGTGTTTAGATCTGGCAAAGGCATCTCCCCTTAATATAAACTTTGATAGTGAAATAAGAAACTAGTTTTAAGGCACTGTTATGCTTTGAAATGCCCATTTTAGCCGGACTTAACAGGTATCATTGTAGGAGGTTAGTGGACACCAGGGTTGGCGATTTTTTCTATCTTTTTGAAAAATATAAAAAAAATCGATTTTTTTTTTTATTCAAATCAGATTTATTTGATTTAAATAGATCTTTTTTATAGATTTTGAATATTGTGGGATTGCTATCTGATATGCGATCTGATTGCTAAAAGACATTTTTAGCATATCAAAATAAGGAGCAGTGTTTTATAGACTTGCCACAAGTATACAAGGAACGGTATAAGCCGTATGTGAGGACGGTATGCTCAGGTTCACTCGATTCCTCCAAGAGTTTTCTCATCTTGGTGACATTTGCTGCATTGTCTGTCACAACACTTCCAATGTGACAACCAAAATCTTGTTCAGCCTTCTTGATCGAATTTTGTACAAGTTGTAGAAGATATTCAGCAGTGTGAAGTTTCCTTGATGTGTCTATTGTGTCAGTTAAATAAATCTGACCAGTGGATGTTGTTAGAGTGACACATATTATGGGCTCATTATGGATGTTAGACCACCCATCAATTGAAAGACATACAGTTTCATAATTCAGGTCATCTGCACAATTTTTATATTCCTTTTCATACACGAGATCCAAGTACTTATCAGCAATATCTTTTCTGGATGGAGGAATATAACCTGGCCTCAGGTTCTAAACCATCTTGAGAAACTGAGGATGCTGAACAAGACAATAATATCTGTTAAGTCCGGCTAAAATTGGCATTTCAAAGCATAACAGTACCTTAAAAATAGTTTCTTATTGCACTATAAAAGTTTATATTAACTTATACTGCATTAAATAAGTCAGTAGTTGATATATTTGTCCTATATACAATGCTAGGTTTCTAGTTTTGATATATTTGCCCAATATAAAGTGTTAGGTTACAAAGAAAGCAATGGCCTCCACCAGCGGACCCAGAGATCTGGGTGCGCACGTCCTGTGTAATAGTAGTCCTTGATACTCATATATATATATATATATATATATATATATATATATACATATATATATATATATATATATACACACACACACACACATATATATATATATACACACACACACACATATATATATATATATATATACTGTATATATATATATATATATATATATATATATATATATATAATATGATTTGGATGACGGAGAACATAATCACAGGGGAAGGCAGGGAACCCTAAGCACTGTAACGTTTCGTTCGCGTAGAACTTCTTCAGAAGTTCTACGCGAACAAAACGTTACAGTGCTTAGGGTTCCGTACCTTCCTCTGTGTTTATGTTCTCCATCATCAAATTATTTGTCAAAAATACTCATCAATATATATACATATATATATACATATATATATATATATATTCATATATATATATATATATATATATTTATATATATATACATATATATTAATGTATATATATATATATATGTGTGTGTGTATGTGTGTGTGTGTGCGTATGTGTGTGTGTGTGTGTGTGTATGTATGCATGTGTGTATGTGTGTGTGTGTGTATGTGTGTGTGTGTGTGTGTGTGTGTGTGTGTGTGTGTGTGTGTGTGTGTGTGTGTGTGTGTGTGTGTGTGTGTGTGTGTGTGTCTGTGAAATCTGAACTCTCTTCCGTGAGGGAAATAGCTGTCGATCACGAGTCCAACAAGTAATCCAAGACCATGGTGAATCACGCAGGCATGCACACACGTGTGTGTGGGTATGCGTGTATGTGTGTGTGTGTGTGTGTGTGTGTGTGTGTGTGTGTGTGTGTGTGTGTGTGTGTGTGTGTGTGTGTGTGTGTGTGTGTGTGTGTGTGTGTGTGTGTGTGTTTGTGCGTGTGTGTGTGTGTGATAAATGAATAATATTTGCATTACATGATCGTCTTTAATGTCGTATCGTGTATTGTATACACGAATTCGCCTTAATATTCGTGCTTCCATTTATACCTAATCTAGGCTCGAGCTAACGAGTCATGACAAAGATAGACCTGGACCGGAATTGGATTAAGAATTGGGAATTCCTTTTCTTTGGCACGATAATGGAGAAGCAACGTGAGCTTACTTGGATTGAGACCGAAGTCCTCAAGAGACTTCTAAAGATCGGGCGACGTCACGGCGAAGGAACTTTTGCCAAAGTCTACTTTCTTCAAGCGGGGGACAGGCGAGCGGTCGCCAAAGTCTTTAAGAAGAGAAGGTTTCTGCCCGCCATGGTTCGCGAGGCCGAGGCTCTGGCAGCGTTGTCAGGAGTTCCTCGTGTCCCGACTCTTTTCGGCGTAGGCAGAAACCCAGTAACCCTCATCACCAGCTGCGGGGGACGCTCTCTGTACAAATTGAATCAGCCTGGACAGTTCTCACAATATCAGGCTGTCGACATCGTATACCAAGTCGCAGAGAGCGTCCGCCTCATTCATCTTCGTGGCTGGAGTCATAATGACATAAAACAAGATAACATCGTCGTGAAGAGAAACTGCGACCTTTGGGACGCAACTCTCATCGACTTCGGAAGCGCCGTTCGCATCGGCAAGGGCGTTTACAGCAAGAACAGAACCGGGCACATCACTTTTCCTCACATTGCTCCCGAGCTTTTCAAGGGACGAGGAACCTCTTCCGGAAGTGATGTGTATTCGATCGGTTATCTGTTGGCTTCTCTTATCGCCCAGGAAGACCGAAATGAGGAAACTTCTTCTCTTGTCGCAAGCACAATGACTTACAAACCTGAGGATCGAATTTCAGTTGATGATCTTGTCCAAAGACTTCGTGATGTTCGTTTCAACATCCTCTTGGACATCGTCACTGAACAGTTTTCTGCACTCAAAATATGAGTTGTTTAAATATACCATTAGAATTGATACAAAAAATAACTTTAATAAGCTTGGATGTATAAAAGCTTTATATGCATTGGAATGATGGAATTTGAATTTCCTATGAAAAGCAACTTTATCAAGATCAGACCATAATAAGTTCGACTAAAACCGCCCCCTGTCCTAAACCCGCTTGAAGTGAAATAAAGTAAAATATAATTAAAAACAGGAAAAAAAATTATAAAGAAAATGGTAAGAATATATTTCATATTACGATGTCCACACATCGAAACTTAAAAAGGTTTTTACGCCTTGTTTATTAAAGATTTAACTTCAAATATCAACCCTCTGGGGGTTTCCCTCAGCTGAATAAAATCACCTGGCGACAACTTAATAATAATCGACTAAACTCACGAAAATCAAAAGAAATTTTTCTACTTAAATATTTCGTTATAGAGCAAAACAACTTAAACATATTTCACATTCTTGATAAGTAGTTTTAATTTGTTCATATTATCGACTAAAGGAGATTGAAAGCACTGGACCTATCATCAAAGGAAGAAAGAAGAGAAAGAGGTGATTTGAGGGCATTGTTCAGACTATCAAAAGGAGAAGGTAGAATTGACAGGAGACCTTTTGGTAGTATGGGACAGAATAGGAGAGAACGGGTCATTAGCACCAATGGATCAAAGAACTGGAAAGAGAGAACTATGTGCCTGTCTATAAGTGAGCGCCCATATATATATATATATATATATATATATATATATATATATATATATATATATATATATATATATATATATATATATATATAAAGGAGGATAGAGAGGGAAAGGTAGTTGCAGTGGGAAGCGCTAAGAAAATGAGAATGATGAGTGAGGAAAATGGAGGAGAAGTAGGGAAGGATGAAGTGAAAGCAGCTGTTAAGATGATGAGAGCAGGTAAGGCACCTGGGTTGGATGGATGCCATGCAGAATGTCTGAAGAAAGGAGGTACAGTTATGGTGGACTGGCTGGGGAGGTTATCTAATGTTTGTTTAAGAGAGGGTAGAGTGCCGGAGGACTGGAGGAGTGCCTGTGTGGTTTTCCTTTACAAGGGAAAGGGGGACAGGTGTGAGTGTGGTAGTGACAGAGGGATCAGCTTGTTGAGTGTAGTTGGAAAGGCTTATGGGAGGGTCTTGATTGAAAGGATTAGGAGAGGAACAGAGGGAGTAATTGGTGAGGAACAGTGTGGTTTTAGGACAGGTAGAAGATGTGTAGATCACATTTTTGTGGTAAGACAGATATGTGGGAAAGCTATAGGAAAAGATAAGAATATTGTTTTGGTTTTTATGGATCTGGAAAGGGCTTGCGACAGGGTAGACAGGAAGGCACTGTGGGAGGTACTGCAGATATATGGGATAGGAGGAAAACTGTTAAGAGCAGTCAAGAGTTTATACGAGAGTAGTAGAGCTTCCGTTAGGATTAAAAATGGAAAGGGTGAATGGTTTGAGGTAAAGGTGGGACTTCGTCAGGGATGAAAATGGAGAAAAGTGGGAGGTGAGCCAATTGTTGTTTGCTGACGACACTGCGCTTGTAGCAGGATCAGAGGAGGGATTGAGGAAGTTAGTGACTGAGTTTGAAAAGGTGTGTGAAAGAAGGAAGCTGAAGGTAAATGTGGGTAAAAGTAAGGTGATGAGATGTACAAGGGGAGAAAGTGACACTAGGCTGGAAGTGAGCATTAAGGGTGAGAAACTGGAGGAAGTGGATAGTTTCAGATACTTGGGTGCGAATGTGACAGGAAAGGGAGGAGTAGGGGTGGAGGTAGAATGTAGATTGAGAGAGGTGAGTTAAATGCTTTGGTGGATTAAAAAGTATAATGAGAAATAGACATCTGGGAATGGATGCTGAGAGGAGGTTATATGAACGAGTGACTGTGCCAACAGCAATATATGGGGCAGAAACAATAGAACATGAGAGAGGAAGAGAGAAAGAATTTGAATGTGTTTCAGATGGGATATCTTAGAAGTATGATAGGCGTTACTAGGCTGGATAGAGTGAGAAATGAGGAGGTGAGAAGGAGAACAGGGGTGGAAGGGGAGCTGGGAGATAGGGTTGATAAAGGAGTATTGGGGTGGTTTGGACACGTGGAGGGAATGAGTGAAGAAAGAAGGATTGGTAGAAGAAATGTGGAAGGCGGAGATGGAAAGAGTGAATATGAGGGGGTGTCCTGAGATGAGATGGATGGATGGGGTGAAGGGGGCTTTAGGGAAGAGAGGAATGTCTGCAGAGGAAGGACGGGAGAGGACAGAAGATAGGGGTGAATGGAGAGGGGTTGTGTATAGATGAGGCTGTGATGCATGAGGGGGAGTGGGTGGGGGGATGGGGGGTGAGGTAGTGTGCGATACTGCTTCTGACCCAGGGAAGTGGACAGGATGCAGGGATGACCCGTCATCCAGGAGGTGCTAAGATAGGAGGGTGGGAGGAGGGTGGAGGGGAGTGGAATATATGGGAAATGAAATGGGTGGGAGTGGTTTCTATGCCTTTTTTCTTTTTGGCTACCCCCCGTGTAGGTGGGAAAAAGCCTTTGGTATATGTATATACATATATATATATATATATATATATATATTTATATATATATATACATATATATATGTATATATAAAAATATGAATATATATATATATATATATATATATATGTATATATATATGTATAATATATATGTATGTGTATATATGTATATATATAAATATGAATAAATATATACATAACTATACATACATATATATATATATATATATATATATATATATATTTAGAAGCTCTGCCAAGGGATTCGAACCCTGACCTGTGCATGCTTAATCACGAATTGAAGACGCTAGCGACTGAGCTACGTTCGATGGTTCAAACGGACTGTACAAGTCCCCGACCATACTTCACGTAACATCAAAAGACGTAATCTCATTTTCATCCAATCCCCGTATTAGGCGAGGCCTCCTACAAGTTGGGCATGTTTAAAACAGACTGAACATTTTTTTTAGAAACTCTGCCAATAGATTCGAACCCTGACCTGTACGTGCATAATCACAAAGTCAAGACACTAGCGATTGAGCTACTTGTGATGGTTCAAAAGGACTGTACAAGTCCCGGACCACACTTCACGTAACATCAGAAGACGTAGTCTCATTTTCATCCGACAAGTTGTGTATGCATAAGACAGATTTTTTTTTAAGCTCTGCCAAGGGATTCGAACCCTGACCTGTACATGTATAATCACAAAGTCAAGACGCTAGCGATTGACCTACGTGCGATGGTTCAAAAGGACTGTACAAGTCCCCGACCACACTTTACGTAACTGCAGAAGATGTAGTCTCATTTTCATCCAACCTCCGTATTAGGCGAGCCCTTCGACAAGTTGCGTATGTTTAAGACGAATTGAACATTTTGGAAGCTCTCACCTGGTGGGTGAGGTAATGTGTGTGAGCAAAATTTTGACGCAGCCCTAAGGGATTTCTCCCCGTCCTCTCCTTTATATGGGGGGACGGAGAGGGGGGTCGCCGATTTAATGAAGCGGCCTTGCTGTGGATGTGCTGTGTCTTGCGACACTGCTTCTGACCTAGGGCAGTGGACAAGGTGCAGGGATGACCCGTCATCTAGGAGGTGCTAAGATGGGAGGGCGGGTGGAGGGGTGTGGAGTGTTTTCAGGGATGGAATGGGTGGGAATGATTTTATGCCTTTTCCTTTTTGGCTACCTTTCTAGTAAGTGGGAAAAACCCTTGGTATATGTATGTACACACACACACACATATAATATATATATATATATATATATATATATATATATATATATATATATATATATATATATATATATATATATTTAGGCCTTCAATCTTTGCTGTTTCACCTCTGATTGTTGGGAAAAGGTCCCTTCAAACTTGGAGTGGTCTTCTTGCACTGTTTGACTCCATTTTCCTTCATTCTTGGACTGATGACTCGAGTCTCGATGACTGTTCTGAAGACGTATGGAAAGCGTTGATCTTTCGTTTCTGTCTGACACGCACAGTCCAAATGTTTACCGTGCTCGAGGGTGCGTACGATATGTATATGCGTTTTACTATTTGACCTTGGTGTTCCTTCAGCCCCTTCTTATTCCATAGTGGACTTTCTTCTTCATTTAGAACAAGATGGTGGCAGCCTCGTTCGGAGGGCCTCCATGGAGATTGTGTTTTGACAGTTGATAAACGAGTCTATTCCTCTGAGGAGGTGCACCAGGAATGCCTTAGAAAAACTACGTCATACCTCAAGCCTTTCAAGAATGCACAGACTTTTTCTGGTTCATTCCCGGGGCTTCCCTACGCTGAATAACATCCTAGGCCGATCCCCTTGACTGACGTCGAGATTTCCATGACGGGCGTCGCTTTCGTCGCATTCAAATGCTGTAACTGGGGTCCAGGAGCTTCCTCTTTGTCGTCATCAGAAAACTGTTATTGACAGAGGTTCATTCCCGAGAGCATCTTCGGGTCCGCTTCCGAAGTCTCTCTTAGATAGAGACTCCGCTTATTCCTTCAGCGAGTTCGTTTTATCTTGTTTTTATCATAAATCCTTTCCATTTTGTCAGGGAGACTAAACGACGTCAGTAGGAACTTCCACTGGCCCCAAAAATCTCTTAGAAGACGAGGGTTTTGTTTTCGACGAATAAAATTGTCTGGCGTTCAGGAGAACATAATCACTTAAGTAAGAAAAGCCCATCATTGTCCTCCATCTGAGGTACTTCCTTTCAGCTCCTTTGGCCTTATTATGGCAATCACGGAGTGATTTAATTATGCTGGCGATAGTCGGTAAGTCCCCTCCGGCCAGAACAGAATCGTTGGGACGCAACTTGAACGTGGCATCGACGCTCGATTAACCCAGATGGTAGGGGCGGAAGTTTGTTTCTCTGCTTGTTTTAATGCAACGCTCCCACTTCCCGGAGGTCCTTTTTCAGATTTGGCATGGCAGTCCAAATCCATGATGGAATGCATGGACAAAGAAAACCCGATTCAAAGCACCCTCCGGAGTAATATCTATCGGGGATCCTCGTGGCGCCCGGTTTTTTTTTTTTTCCACAATTTCTCGACACATCCGTACAACATTTGGCAGAGTGTAAAGTACCCGTTTGGAACACGAGCAACGCCAGCTGTCTGTGCTAGGCAACATTGTCCAGTGATGCTCTGGCGCCCCTCTGGAGATTTTGCTTTGGCGACTGACAAACGATTTTCCTCTGAGGAGGAGCCCCAGGAACGCTTTAGAAAATCTGCATCATATCTCGAGCCTTTCGAGATTACACACATTTTTCTTAACATATTGCCGGGGCTCCCCTCAGCTGAATAAAATCGTCGGCCGACCCCCTCGACTGACGGAGGGTGTCTTCTCCAAGAGGGGCGTCGTCGAGCCTGTCATCGCACTCCTGTGCGGGAACTGAACTCCAGGAACATTCCCTTGAGGGTCAACTATCAACCAACTGATGTCGGCTGAGGTTCCTTCCCGAAATTATTTTCGGGTTTCTTGACTGACGATCGCTTTGGCGATCGGGAACCTTCAGGGTCCTCGGTGGGTCATTCCGTCCAAGTCATGTCCTTTCTTCGCGGTGGACCAGTGTTTTGCTTGTTCCTGTAGAGACACCCCGGCTCTCGGAAGACGTGGCCGAAACGCGGAGTGCCCACGGATCCAAATAGTGATAACACAGATAGACCCAATAAGCAACAACAAAATGTGATCGTCCGTTTCTTTGGAAAATTTGTGTGCGCGCGCGTGTGTGTGTGTGTGTATTTACCTAGTTGTATTTACCTAGTTGTATTTTGCGGGAAGGGGAGCTATGCTCGTGTTGTCCCGCCATTGTATCTCTCAGTGTCTAGTTTGCTTTTAAACTCGTGAATGGTTTTTGCGCTTACTATTTCATTATCCAGTTTCTTCCAAGTGTCTAAAACTCTATGTGGAAAACTGTTTTTCTTCAGTTCTCTTCTATAGCTATGTTTTCTTAATTTCCTTCCATGTCCTCTTGTGTTTCTCTTGTCCCAGTTTAGTAATTCTTCTCTATCAAGTATCTCTGTGCCTTTCATGATTCTGTAGATGGTCAGAAGATCTCCTCTCTCTCTTCTTTGCTCCAGTGTCGGTAGCTCCAGTTTAGCCAATCTCTCCTCGTACGATAGGTTTGCAAGTGCAGGTGCCATTTTTGTAGCTGCTCTTTGGATTCTTTCTATTTTCTTTATGTTATTTTTGGTACTGGGGGACCACAATGTCGCCGCATACTCTAGTCTAGGCTTTATCAATGTAACCAATATTTTTTTTATCATGTCTTCGTCCAGGTAAGCAAAAGCCATTTTTATTGATCTTAGCAAGTTGTAAGTCTCCCCGACAATTTTGTTAAACTGTGTATCACAGGACAAGTCGTTTGTGATAATAACTCCCAAGTCTTTTTCGGATCCTACTTTCTTTACTTCCTTGGTTCCAATTGTATATTTTCTTGATATTCTGTTTTTGCTTTTTCCAAACTCCATTATGCTACACTTCTTAGTATTAAAATCCACTTCCTATTTCTGACTCCAGTTCCATACCCTATTCAGATCTTCTTGCAGTGCTTCACAGTCCTTATCAGTTTCTACTTTCCTTAACAGTTTGGCGTCATCAGCAAAGAAGCTCATGTAACAGTTCACGCCCTCGTCCATATCATTCATATAGATAGCAAACATTATTGGAGCCAGTACAGATCCTTGCGGTACTCCACTGATCACCTCTTTCCAATCTGAATATTTTTCTCTGAGTACTACTCTCATCTTTCTTCCAGTCAGGAAGTCCTCCATCCATTTTAGTTGGTTCCCTCGTATTCCTCCTATGTGTTCCAGTTTTTTTAGTAGTTTTCTGTGTGGTACTTTGTCAAATGCTTTTTGCAAGTCTAGGAATGCACAATCAGCCCATCCGTTTCTTTCTTGCACTATGTCTATTAGTCTTGAGTAGAAGCATATCAAGTTTGTGGTGCATGATCTACCTTGTCTGAACCCGAATTGTCTTGGGTTTAATATGTTGTTATCTTCCAGGTGTTTTACCCATCTATTCTTGATGATTTTCTCACAAATTTTGGCTATAGTGCTTGTTAGTGATACTGGTCTATAGTTGGTGGGTTCTTCCTTGTTTCCTCCTTTATATATTGGTACAATGTTAGCATTTTTCCAGTCATTAGGTATCTTTCCTTCCTTGAGTGAGCTATTTATTATGATGTATATTTTGTCCGTTAGCTCTTCTTTGCATTCTTTTAGAATACAATTTGCAATTCCATCCGGGCCATGTGATTTTCTGACGCCCAATTTTGATAAATGTTCTGATATTTCTTTTTGTGATGCTGTAAATTCACTCATGTGGGGAGAATGTTTGTTATTATCTACGTCCCAATTTTGTATTTTCTCTCTGGTGAAGACAGATTTAAAGTGGTTGTTCATGATTTCGGCCATCTCTAAATCTTCTGTGTATTCTATATTTCCTTGGCGTAGTTTCACTAGTTCCTGTTTGGTTTTAAGTTTACCATTTACATACCGGTAGAATAGCTTGGGCTGATCTTTGCATTTATCTATAATATCCTTCTCATGGTTCCTTTTCTCCTCTCTTCTCACATTAACATACTCATTTCTATAGTTTATATAAATTTGCCATTTGCTTTGTTTTTTGTCTTTTCTCCACCTTTTCCAAGCTTTGTCCCTTCTGTCTTTTGCCTCACTGCATCTTTTGTTGAACCAACATTTAATGTACTCTCTCTCTCGCTTTTGTCTTGGTACATGCCTGTTTACCCCTTCATTGTAATTATCCAACAGTATGTTCCATTTCTCTTCCACTGTTGTCTCTTCCATATAGAATTTTTCCCAGTTTGTATTCTGGAAGAACGTCTTTAGTTTTGCAAAGTCTGTTTTGTTGTACATCAATCTTCCTTTCCTATGCTTTTCGCTCCTCTTCATCTCTATTTCTTCCTTTAGTACAGTTTCGATGAGTACATGTGTGTGTGTGTGTGTGTTTGTGTCTGTGTACATAAGCATATATATTAGGGTTATGACTCAGAAAAAAAAAGTTTGCCTGGTACAAGATTTATTGAACATTTTCGTGCTAATCACGAAAAAATAAATCATTTTGTTCAACTTTGAAAATATGTCCCACACACAAGCTCTTAATTCTTTGAAACATTTCAATAACGGTGATACTGATGCAAAGAAAATCTCAAACTATATACTGTTGGTAACAACAAACCGATCACATAAATACTTGTCTTTTTTGCATATTTTACCCAGTTCTTCCATCACTTTCACAGCTCTCTCTGCTATCATGTTCGTGCGTGGTACATCAAGCACTGATGGTGACCTGCTCCAGTAATTTTTCAAGCATTTCAGGGCAGCGGCACATCCCAACTCGGTAATACCAAGGAGAAGGTCATCATAGCTTGTCTTCTTGAATATTTGATTGGTGAACCATGCTTCTTGCCAGCTGTTGGCGATGAAACTTGCTGGACGCTCCAAAATATTACGCCATGATGGCAGTAAAAAGTATGCAATGAGAGTATAGATTGCCCTCGAATTCCATCGGGCACTGTGTAGAGAAGGCAGTTTTCGCCACTTGATAATCGGGAAAGAAGCATGTTTCTTATAATGCTGGAATGCTTTGCAAAGTTCATACAAGAAATTGAAGTCATCCCTCCAGCCAGGGTTCTCATCCCTTTCTGTTTGTGTCTCTGCCACATACTCACTTTGTAGGTGATCATATTTTTCCAACAGTTCATTGACAAACTTGTAGTTCAGACTCGGTTTGGTAGTCGTTTCAGAAATGTAGAAATCAAGAACGTGCCTCAATATTCTGTCCAATATGTGATGCTGACACCCAATGTATTGAGGCATGTCTAATCCTTTTCCGTTCATTGCTCTCTGTATTCTCGCAACAACACCATTTGATCGTCCAGTGTTTACAGCAGTCGTATCACATATGATCATTTTAATGCTTGACCAGGCATCATATTCATCAATTA
>NW_027467473.1:302500-367500 GCF_046742065.1 Oratosquilla oratoria | reverse complement strand
CACACACACACACACACACACACACACACACACACACACACACACATTTTCAAAAGAAATGGACGATCACATTTCGTCATTCGTTGCTGAGTCTATCTGCGTTAACAATGTTTGTGTCTGTGGGGACTCCGCGTTTCGGCAACCTCTTCCGAGAGCCGGGGTGTCTCTACAGGAACAAGCAACACTGGTCCACCTCGAATGAGAGGCAATGCTTGGACAGAATGATCCAACGAGGACCCTGAAGGTTCCTGATCGCCAAAGCGATCGTCACGAAACCCGAAAATGATTTCGGGAAGGAACCTCAGCCGACATCAGTTGGCTGATAACCCTCAAGGGGAATGTTCCTCGAGTTCAGCTCCCGCACAGGAGTGCGATGGATGACGAACTCGACGACGCCCCTCTTGGAGAAGACACCCTCCGTCAGTCGAGGGGGTCGGCCGACGATTTTATTCAGCTGAGGGGAGCCACGGAAACAAGTTAAGAAAGATGTGTGTAACCTCGAAAGGCGCGAGATATGATGCAGATTTTCTAAAGCGTTCCTGTGGCTCCTCTTCAGAGGAATAAAATCGTTTGTCAGTCCTCAAAGCAAAATCTCCAGTGGGGCGCCCGGGCATAGCACAGACAGATGGCGTTGCCCGTGCACCAAACGGGTACCTTACACTTAGTGCCAAATTTTGAAAAGATCCGTCAAAAATTGGTGAAAAAAAAAGTCTCAACGAGGATTTCCGACAGATATTACCCCGAAGGGCGCCTTCAATCGGATTGTCTTTGTCCGTCCATTCCGAGATGGAAGTGGACTTCCCTGCAAAATCTGGAAAAGGCCCGCAGGGTCTCCGATGCAGTGTTGCATGAAAAAAGGCAGACAAAGTAACTTTCGCGCCCATTATATGGATTTAGTCGAGTGCCAGTGCCACTCCCAAGGTACTCGACGACCCAGTTCAGGCCAGTAAGCCAGTATAACAAAATTACCTCGTGACTGCCATTATAAAGCCAAGGGAGCTCAGAGACAAAACCCTGAACCCCAGATGGAGGACAATGACAGGAGGTTTGACTTCAATGATCTTGTTCTGCTTAAAGCCAGACAATTTTATTCGACGGAAAGAAAACCCTCGCTTTCAAGAGATTTTGGGGGCCCAGCAGAGGCTCCTACTGGCGTCCTTTAGACTCTTTGCGAAGCTATAAAGATTTTTGGTTAATAAAAATAAATCAAACTCGTTGAAGAAATGCGTGCAGTTTCTATTTAAAGGAGCAGAGATTCAGGGAAGGACTTGATAGAAACCTTTAAGATTTTAAAAGAAACTGGCGTAAGAGAATATATATATTACACTAAACACTTACCGGACAAGAAATAATGTACCTCACGCTATTAGAATATAGATCTAACTTAAAAGTACATATAAGCCACCAACATCGAGAAACTCGAGGAGGCATACATGCAGAAATTGAAACTTGGTACAGCAAAGGACTCAAACCTCCGCTAGGACGTGACTAGAGATAGTGACTTAACCGATTGCACCATCAAAAAAAAAAAAAAAAAAAAAGAGCATTCTACGGCATGACGCTCCCTCCTATTTATGGTGTCTGGGATGACTGTGTAGTCCAATTCCGGTGTAGAGCTTTCTGGGGAGGACGAGGGGCGGCGAGACGAAGTCATCTAAGTTGACGTTTATCCTCGTCTCTCTCCTTTCGCATGGTCTCGAACCTCTCCGTTCCAGCCCGAGTTGTGTTGCGTCAGATTGAGCGGTCTATGGAGACTTCTTCCCAGGTCGCTGGCTCAATTGTGGTAGACCTCAGGGTGGCCTTCAGCTGGTCTTTGTACCTTAGGACGGGACGGCCACGGGGTCGTCCTCCTGTGGCCACCTCGCTAAAGAGGATTTGCCGGGGCAGTCTTGTTTTTTTGGCATCCTAGCGACGTGGCCGGACCAGCGAAGTCGATGCCTCATGATGGTAGACTCCATGCTTTGGCTGTTGGCACGGGAAAGGACTTCATTGTTGGTGATGTGGTCCTTCCACTTAATGCACAACATGGATCGGAGCTTCTGTTGGTGGAAGCGTCCATGTTTCGCAGCTGTATAACAGAGTGGAGACAACGACGGCTTCATAAACCATTAGTTTCGTTTTTCGGATAAAATCTTTGTTGTCGAAAACCCGTCGACACAGCTTTCCAAAAGCGATATGGGCAGTTGCAACTCGATATTCTACGTCCTTTCCAGAGTTGCACTTTAAGGTAAATAAGCTGCCAGGATACGAGAATTGGTCGACTTGCTCCAGCGATGTACCAGAAATTGTGATGTCAAATTCTGGCAGGGCTGTTCTTGGAGCCGGTTGTACAAGAACTTTGGTCCTGTGTATGTTCACGCTCATCCCGAAACGTTGGTAAGCTGCAGTGAAGTTGTTGACTGACTGCTGTAGATCATCAGCTGAGTGCCAGAAGGCAGCATTGTCATCCTCATACTGCAGTTCAGTGACGGTTTTGATGGTTGTTATATATATATATATATATATATATATATATATATATATATATATATATATGCGTAAGTAACCACTAGGAAAAGTAAACTAACGAAGCAGAGCGCTTTCGTATAATTACATCTTGTGCATAATTCCTTCTTTGTATCTGCACTGAAGATGTAATTATACGAAAGCGCTCTGCTTCGTTAGTTTACTTTTCCTAGTGGTTACTTACGCATTTGTGAACACACGCTCCTAGTGTTTTTATTTCATATATACATTATATATATATATATATATATATACACATATATATACATATATATACACATATATATATACATATATATACATATATACATATATACATATATATATACATATATATATATATATGTGTGTGTGTACAACACTGAATGGGTCCCAGTGACTAGATACATTTTAACAGCCACAATGCACTTTAATTCTAAGCCATCAACATTAGGAGACCCAATGGAGGCCACAACAGAAATTGAAATGTGGTACTGTCGAGCACTCAGCTATAACAAGACAAGTCACTGCGTCACCTGCCATGTGATAGCTGAGTTCGAGTCCTCGGTAGTACCACTTTCAATTTCTGTTGTGGCCTCCATTGGGTCTCCTGATGTTGATGGCTTAGAATAAAAGTGCATTGTGGTTGTTAAAATGTATATATATATATATATATATATATATATATATATATATATATATATATATATATATATATATCTTTTTCAACCACAAATCACTTTTAATTCCATGTCATCGCAGTCGAGACTGAAGAATCGCTCGATGGAGGCATCCGTTGGAAATTGAAACGTGGAAGAGCCGAGGATTCGAACAGAACTAACCCGTAACAAAGTTACAGTGACTTAAACCAATACGCTATCATGAGAGATATAAGTTGAGTACGACTTTCTTATATTTGTATGCTCGAATTACATACACCTACACGAAATATCGTATTCAACACAC
Organism: Oratosquilla oratoria; assembly: GCF_046742065.1. Classification (NCBI taxonomy): domain Eukaryota; kingdom Metazoa; phylum Arthropoda; class Malacostraca; order Stomatopoda; family Squillidae; genus Oratosquilla; species Oratosquilla oratoria. The sequence continues at coordinate 364,050 of NW_027467473.1, read as the reverse complement.
CTCCGCTATGATAGTGCATTTAGTTAGTATGTGCGCGTGGGAAAGTTTATACAATTACACTGAATGGTTCCCAGTGATTAATTAATATCTTTTTTCAACCGTGTTCATGTTTTTGTTGGGCATCACTAATTTCACTAGAGAGCACTGATGCCCAACAAAAACATGAACACAAATTACAACATTTGATTGAAAATAGTTATTGGAACAAACATTTTAATCCTGATTGTATTTTGACCTTGTCATCCAAAGTTTTGGACAATAATACTTTATGTGCTTTAGGTTATGGGTTATCTTTTGGTTACAGTAAAATGATAAATCCTGTTGATATTGGGGTGTTTCTTTTCAAATTTGAAAAACATTCGAATGAAAATAGTGGTTTAATTAGGGGTTTAATTTATGGTGCCATGCTTAATTGTAAAGATAACACATTCCCTAGAAGATTTGTAAAAGCCATGTTAACTGTAAAGAAAGATATATCTCTACGCATAACTAAGGCTGATAAAAACAACACCTTGGTTATTATGGATAAAAGTGATTATGATAACAAAGTAATTGATCATTTACAAGATAAAAACACTTATTCTGAACTTAACAAAGATCCTAGTGACACAATTAATAAGAATTTCCATAAAGAATTAAGAACTTTACTTAAAGGCAGAGAAGATTTGATTAAATATTTCTCTACACAAAATCCTTCAACACCTTACTTGTATGGGCTTATTAAAACTCACAAACCAAATCATCCCATTAGGCCCATCATCAGTTCTGTAGACTCTGTAAGCTATAAGCTTTCTAAGTGGCTTGTGACAAAGCTTTCTCCATTTGTAGGCACTATTTCTGACTCATTTGTTCAAAATAGTGAAGACTTGATTCAAAAGGTTAAATCTCTTAACATTGATTATCCTTACAAATTAGTTAGTTTCGATGTCACTGGGCTTTTTACACATGTCCCAATTAAAGATGTTTTAACCTTTCTCCCAAATATTCTAGGTAACAGTCTGTGTGTAAATAATTCTTCTTTTGTCTTCGAGGGAAAATATTACACACAGACTTTCGGGATGGCTATGGGAAATCCTCTTTCACCGGTTTTAGCTAACATCTACATGGAATATTTTGAGAAATATTCATTATCAACTATTAAAAATATGTTCAGATATGTAGACGATGTTTTGTGTTTCTGGCCTAATAACCTGTCTATTGATGATTTCCTTGTTAATCTAAATTCACTGGTACCCTCCATTAACTTCACTCTTGAGATAGAAAATAACAACAGTTTGCCCCTTTTAGATGTTGAAATAATTAGAGATAATGGTACTCTGAAAACAAAAGTCTATAGAAAACCAACCAATATTCTTTCCTATTTTCATTTTTATTCCAATCACCACATCAATGTAAAAAGATCAGTTTTTATTTCCATGTGCTTGAGAGCTCACAGGATTTCAGATCCTGAATTTATTGATGATGAATTTAGAACCATCCGGAATATTGGGGAAAAGTTAAAATATCCTACTCATATTCTTAATCAATGTCACAACACCGCCAAGAAACGCTTTCACAAAACTTGCAATCAAGAACAAGGAAACCATAAACAACTTAATACACTTGTTCTTCCTTTTCATGAAAATTTTCTTAGTATTGTTAACCTACTCAAATAATTAATTGGATATCAAAGTAGCTTTTACATATGACCACACCATTAAGAAAACTTTAAGAACAGCCCTCCTAACAACAACGGTGTGGTCTATAAAATTCCTTGCCAAGATTGTAATAAATTTTATATTGGACAAACTGGGAAAAACTTGGAAACAAGGATTTCCCAACATAAATATAGTGTGAGATCTGCCCAGGAAAATAATGCGTTATTCCAACATAAAGCATTCTACAACCATCATATTGATTGGTCTAAGGCAACAATTTTAGCTAAAGGAAAAAGCCTACAAAAAAGAAATATAATAGAATCCTGCTTAATATCAGGCACGTTTGACAAAAATATAAACTTAAGCTATGGTCATTTTAAATGTGATAAATTGGTAACCCAAATGGTCACCGAGATCTTTCCGCCAGATTGAGCCTTATGTGTTGGTCAGGTCGATAGGGGTAAGGTCATCCCCCCTTCTCACATTGTATTGTCTCCCCCCTCCCCTCCCATGGTTGCACCTGATACTTATATTAAAACCCAACTCTGTATCTCTGTCATTTAGTCTGAAGATGTAATATACGAAAGTACTTACTGTCTACAAGTTTCCTTTCTTCTGTGGTTATTTTGCATTTTTTATTACGGTGATGTGGTTGCTTGCATATATATATATATATATATATATATATATATATATATATATATATATATATATATATATATGTATATATATATATATATATATATTGCTATAGTTGGGCAGCAGATCCTCTTTTAGGCAAATGTCATTAAAATATGCAGCAGCTTCTGCGTTCACGAGTTTTTTGCTGACATTCTCGACTTTTCTTATGCTGGCGCGCTGTGTCGTGCTAAGTCCTCTAATGACCTGGCCAAATAGCATTGGTGGTATAGTTAAAGGCATGGGAATTATCTTCTTAATATTTATGCAGAGCTTTCGCCTAACAGTTAGGCATCTTCAGTGCTAATGAGTACAGTGTGTGGGAAATGATTATAAGAAAAGTCGAGAATGTCAGCAAAAAACTCGTGAACGCAGAAGCTGCTGCATATTTTAATGATATATATATTATATATATATATATATATATATGTATAATATATATATATATATATATATATATATATACATACACACACACACACACACACACATATATATATATATATATATACATATATATATATATGTATATATATAATGTATATATAACATATACACACACACACACCCACACACACATATATATATATATATATTATATATATATATGTATATATACATATTATATATATATAAATATATATATATATATATAATATATATATATATATATAATATTATGTATGTATATATGTATATATATGTATAAAAATATGTATATATGTATATATATATATATATATATATATATATATATACAGGGCTCCGTTCTTGTGCCACTTTTATTCTTAGTATAAAACACCAGGGCCTGACGGTTGGCATCCAAGAATCTTAAAGGAAATGAAAAATGAGATTGTTGTTCCATTAGAAATTATTTTCAAGAAATCCATCATATCCGGAGATGTCCCAAGAGAATGGAAGCTAGCTAATGTTACTCCCATATTCAAAAAAGGTGACAAAAAGAAACCAAATAACTATAAGCCTATAAGTTTGACTTCAATCGTAGGAAAAATAATGGAAACTATCATCAGAGATGCTATCGAACATCATTTAGAAAGTAACCGTTTGATAAATGATAGCCAGCATGGTTTCAGACGGAAACGTTCTTGCGTGACTAACTTACTCGAATTATACAACACAGTTATCTCGAATTATGACAAAAGAAACAATATTGATTTAATATATCTAGACTTTGCAAAAGCTTTTGATACCGTCCCACACGAAAGACTACTTACTAAATTAGCTTTGCATGGAATAAGTGGTAGCCTATTAGGTTGGACTAGTAATTGGTTGAATGGTCGAAAACAGAGAGTTGTTTTAAATGGAAAAACTTCTGGATGGAAAAGTGTTGCAAGTGGAGTTCCTCAGGGTTTCGTTCTTGGGCCACTTCTATTCATAGTATATATAAATGATATAGACCATGGACTAAAATCTACTGTTTCCAAATTTGCTGATGATACAAAACTGTGCGGAGTGGCAAATGATCACTCAAACCAATTAGATATTCAAGAAGATTTAGATCAATTACACCAATGGTCTGAAAAGTGGCTAATGAAATTTAACACAAGTAGATGCAAGGTAATGCACATAGGTAAAAATAACAATAAGTACGATTACAAGTTATTTGGAAATTCGTTAACAAAAGTGGATAGTGAAAAAGATCTCGGCGTAATTATCAGTAACGACCTCAAATCATCCAAGCAGTGTATTTCAGCCTCTGAGAAAGCAAATAAGATTCTGGGACTGATTGCTTGATCTTTTGATTTCAAAAGTCCATCACTCATTAACAAGCTATATAAATCGTTAGTTCGTCCACATTTGGAATATGCTGTTTCCGTATGGTCACCGAATCTCATTAAAGACATTGACAGACTGGAAAAAGTACAACGGCGAGCCACAAAACTGATTCCAAATATCAAAAATAAATCATACGAAAATCGACTAAAGCACATGAATCTGTTTTCCCTAAAAAAGCGTAGACTCAGAGGTGACTTGATACAGGTCTTTAAGATTTTAAAGGGAATTGACAACATCAAAAGTGATAAAATTTTCACATTGAATGAGAATCAGACAAGAAACAATGGTCTCAAACTGTCCGGAAATAGATTCAATTTGGAAGTAGGTAGAAACAACTTTGCCAACCGTGTAGTTAATGAATGGAATAAACTTCCTGCACAGGTAGTGCAATGTAGTTCAGTTCGAAGCTTTAAAAATCATCTAGATAAATACCTAAGTAAGATGCTGTAGTGATTATAATTTATCTTATATTATTTGTTTTTGTTTTGTTATCATTTGTCTGTCTGATTTTCATTTATTATTAGTTATATGTCAATTTATTATCATTTACTATTTACTTGTTTGTTTATTATTTTAACTATACCTATGCATTTATTTATGTATTTTATTTGTTATTTACATTATTATAGTTTTTATTTATTATTTTATTATTAATATGATTTTTTTTTTTTTTTTTTTTTTTTTTGCATCCGACCTAGATATGGATCAAAAGGTCTCCTGTCGGCATGCTCCGCCTTTGTAATCCTTTGAATAATATAGACCGAGGACTAAAATCTATTGTCTCCAAATTTGCTGATGATACAAAACTGCGGAATGGCAAATGATCACTTAAACCAATTAGATATTCAAGAAGATTTAGATCAACTACAGTAATGGTCTCAAAAGTGGCTAATGAAATTTAATACAAGTAAATGCAGGGTTATGCACATAGGTATAAATAACAGTAAGTACGATTACAAGTTATTTGGAAATTCGTTTAACAAAAGTGGATAGCGAAAAGGATCTCGGCGTAATTATCAGTAACGATCTCAAATCATCTAATAAGTGTATTTCAGCTTCTGACAAAGCAAATTAGTTTCTAGAAATGATTGCGCAATCTTTTGACTTCAAAAGTCCATCTGTCATTAATCGTTAGTTCATCCACATTTGGAATATGCTGTTTCCGTATGGTCACCGAATCTCAAGACATTGATACAGTGGCAAAAGTACAACGGTGAGCCACAAAACTGATAAAAAAAAAATAAGAATAGAAAATAAAAAATCATACGAAAATCGACTAAAACATCAAAAATGACCAAAATTGTACAATGAACGAGAATCCGACAATAAATAATGATTTCAAACTGTCAGGAAATAAATTTAATTTGTAAATGGGTAGAAACAGTTTCGTCAACCGTGTAATTAATGAATGGAATAAACTTCCTGCAGAGACAGTGCAATGTAGTTCAGTTCAAGGCTTTAACATTCGTTTAGATAAACACCTAAGCAAGATGGTGTAATACCTGCCATTTATTTTATATTATTTGTTTATATGTTTACTATTATTTGCCTGTTTATTTATTATTATTTGCTTGATTTTCATTTATCATTATTTATATGTCAATTTATTATCATTTACTATTTATCTTTTTGTTTATCATTTAAATGTACCTATATATTCATTTATTTATTTTATCTATTATTATTTATATTATTATAATTTTTATTTATCTTCTTATTTATTTATCATTATTATGTGTTTTTTTTCGCATCCGACCTAGTTATGCACCAAAGGTTCTCTAGTTGACATGCTCCTCCTTTGTAATCCTTTTTTATATATGTATATATATATATATATATATATATATATATACATATATATATATATATACATATATATATATATACATATATATGTATATATATATACATACATATACATATGTATATATACATATATATATATACATTTATATATATATACATATATATATATATATATATATATATATGTGTGTGTGTGTGTGTGTGTGTGTGTGTGTGTGTGTGTGTGTGTGTGTGTGTGTGTGTGTGTGTGTGTGTATGCATATATATGTATATATATATATATATATATATATATATGTATACACACACACACACACACACACACACACACACACATACACAGCACGAGCAAAGCTCCCCTTCCCGTAAAATACAACTAGGTAAATACACATAAATTTTCCAAAGAAACGGACGATCACACTTTGTTGTTCGTTACTGAACCTATCTGTGTTAACAATGTTTGTGTCTGTAGGCTCTCCACGTTTCGGCCACGTCTTCCGAGAGCCGGGGTGTCTCTACAGGAACAAGCAACACTGGTCCACCTCGAAGAAGAGGCAATACTTGGACGGAGTGAACCCCCTGTGGACCTTGAAGGTTCCCGATCGCCAAAGCGATCGGCAAGAAACCCGAAAATGATTTCGGGAAGGAACCTTAGCCGACATCAGTTGATTGATGACCCCAAAGATAATGTTCCTCGAGTTCAGCTCCCGCACAGAAGTGCGATGACGAACTCGACGACGTCCCTCTTGGAGAAGACACCTTCCGTCAGTCGAGGGGGTCGCCCGACGATTTTATTCAGCTGAGGGGAGCCCCGGCAACAAGTTAGGAAAGATGTGTGTAATCTCGAATTGCTCGAGATATGATGCAGATTTTCTAAAGTGTTCCTGGGGCTCCTCCTCAGAGGAATAAAATCGTTTGTCAGTCGCCAAAACAAAATCTTCAGAGGGGCAGCCGAGCATCACTGGACAGTGTTGCCAAACACAGATAATTGGTGTTGCCCGTGTGCCAAACGGGTAGTCCGTGCCATAATATTGTAAGAGTCCGTCAAGAAATGATATAGAAAATAAAAAAAACTGACGTCACGAGGATTCCGATACAGATATTTTTGCCCGGAGGGTTCTCTGACTTGGGTTTTCTTTGTCCACCATGCATTGCGAGATCTGGAAAAGACCCGCCCGGAAGTGACAAGGTTGCTTCAAGACAAGCAGACAAACAAACATCCTCAACATCTCTCGACAGGACAAAGCCCCCAACAACGCTGCCCTTGAGCGGGCTGGGATCCTCTGCACGGACATCTTTCCAAAGCAAAGACGTATGTCCGTAGTGCGAATGTAAGGCTGCCAAACAACCACCAAGGGACCTCCCGCAATGTGGACTGGCTCAAAGAAAGAACACCACTGGCAGACTCCAACTACACTATAAAGAAGTCTTCAGAACAGGCATGAAGACTAGGCATCAGTCCAATGTGAAGGAAACTGGAATGAAACAGAGCAAAAAGGCCTCTCCAACCTTGAAGAGACATTTGACCAATAGTCAGAGGCGAAACAACAAAGAATGAGACCTGCATCAGACCTCGTCCACGCAAGGCGTGGAACAGAACTCCGTTCAAGCTATAAATGGATCAACGCTAAAACAACATCCAAAAACACAGGTCTACCAGGCTCTGTCTGCGTTTGTTGAGGTTCGTCGGCGTCTGCCGAGGTCCGTCGTAGTTTGTCAAAGTCCGTCGGATTCTCTCGGAGATATAATGAGTTTCAATGTTACAATGATAAAGCACACCGACGGAAGATGTTTTTTGTTCACAAGGAAATGAAATAAAAAAGAAAAAACATATGATATTTTGCTTAGTATTTCAAGTGAATTTTAAAACATCGAACTGCATTTCATTCAATCACTTCGAGTGCAAACTTATTTCTTATAATGATGACGCGATTAACGATGATGATTATATGCACTTTTAAATTAGATCTACATTCTAATAGCGATAAGTGTTTAGTGCGATATATATATTCTCTTATGTCAGTTTCTTTTAAAATCTTAAAGGTTTCTATCAAGTCCTTCCCTCAGTCTATGCTCTTTTAAATAGAAACTATAGGTATCCCTTCAACGAGTTTAATTTTTTGACAAAAATATTTTGCCAGCTTCTCGGTGAGTCTAAAGGACGCCAGTAGGAGCTTCTGCTGGGCCCCCCAAAACCTCTTGAAGGCGAGGGTTTTCTTTCCACCGAATAAAATCGTCTGGTTTCAAAAAGAAGAAGATCATTGAAGTCAAAACTCTCGTCATTGTCTTCCATCTGGGTTCAGGGTATTGTCTCTCAGCTCCCTTGGCATTGTAATGGCAGTCACGAGGTAATTTTGTTATACTGGTGATGGTCAGGGGCTTATTGGCCTGAACAGGGTCGTCGAGTAACTTAGGCGTGGCACAGACACTCGACCAAATCCATATGATGGGGGCAATTTTTTTTTTTTTTTTTTTTTTTTTTTTTTTTTTTTTTTTTTTTTTTTTTTTTTTTTTTTTTTTTTTTTTTTACGATGCATCAGAGACACGGCGGGCCTTTTCCAGATTTTGCAGGGACGTCTACATCCATCTCGCAATGCATGGACAAAGAACACCCGGTTGAAGGCGCCCTCCGGGGTAATATCTTTCGGAAATCCTTGTGGACACTTTTTTTTTCTGTCACTAATTTTCGACGAATCTTTTCAAAATTTGGTACTAAGTGTTAAGGTATCCGTTTGGTACACGGGCAACGCCAGCTATCTGTCCAGTGATGCTCGGGCGCCCCTCTGGAGATTTTGTTTTGGCGACTGACACACGATTTTATTCCTCTGAGGAGGAGCCCCAGGAATCATATCTCGAGCAATTCGAGATTACACGCATATTTCCTAACTTGTTGCCGGGGCTCCCCTCAGCTGAATAAAATCGTCGGCCGACCCCCTCGACTGACGGAGGGTGTCTTCTCCAAGAGGGGCGTCGTCGAGTTCGTCATCGCACTCCTGTGCGGGAGATGAACTCGAGGGACATTCCCTTGAGGGTTAATTAATTATCAATCAACTCATGTCGGCTGAGGTTCCTTTCCGAAAGCATTTCCGGGTCTCTTGACGATTGCTTTGGCGATTGGGAACCTTCAAAGTCCCCAGGGGATCACTTTGTCGAACTTCTTCCTCATCTTCGAGCTGGATCAGCTTAGGGTAGTGTCGCCTTGCTTGTTCCTGTAGAGACACTCCGGCTCTCGGAAGACGTGGCCGAAACGCGGAGTGCCTACGGACACAAACATTGTTAACACAGATAGGCTCAGTAACGAACGACAAAAAGTGATCGTCCGTTTCCTTGGAAAATATATGTGTGTAATATATATATACATACTTATATATGTATATATATATATATATATATATATATATATATATATATATATGTGTGTGTGTGTGTGTGTGTGTGTGTGTGTGTGTGTGTGTGTGTGTATATACATATATATATATATATATATATATATATGTGTGTGTGTGTGTTTGTGTGTATAAACACACACACACACACACACACACACACACACACACATATATATATATATATATATATATATATATTTATATATATATGTACATACATATATATATATATATATATACTGTATATATATATATATATATATATATATGTGTGTGTGTGTGTATATGTGTGTGTATATGAATAATATATATGTAATATACAAACATATATGTATATAAACTAATATATATATAGTTCTATACATGTGTATACATATATATACATATATATAATTATATATATATATATATATATGTATATATATATATATATTTATATATGTTTGTTCTTGTGTGTGTGTGTGTGTGTGTGTGTGTTTGAGTGTGTGTGTGTATACATATATATATATATATATATATATATATATGTTTTTAGAAGCTCCGTCTTAAGACAGATTGAACATTTTTAGAAGCTCCGTCTTAAGACAGATTGAACATTTTTTGAAGCTCCGTGCGGAGCTTCTAAAAATGTTCAATCTGTCTTAAGAAACATACACAACTTGTCGGAAGGCTCGCCTAATACGGGATTAGATGAAATTGAGATTAGATCTTCCAATGTTACGTGAAGCGTGGTCGGGGACTAGTACAGTCCTTTTGAACCATCACCATGTAGCATGGTCGCTAACGTCTTGGCCTCGTGATCATCGACGCACGGGTCAGGGTTCGTATCCCATGGCGGATATATATATATATATATATATATATATATATATATATATATATATATATATATATATATATATATATATATATATGCAAATAATAACACGGGTACGTGTGTTCACTTATGCAAAAAGTACATTGTTAAACAGAAATACATGGTCTATATATACATCAAGAAGGAACAAGGACAGTTTAGATAAGAGGGGACATTTACGCCGTGGAAAGCGGTAGTTCAAGTCGCAAGGGTTAATGCGTCCCACTAATGAGGGAGGGGTGACATCAGGTCACAGTCGCAGGGTTTTATTTTACCTTATCATTCTTTTTTTTTTTTTTTTTTTTTGGCAGATAAAATTGTCAAGTTTGTATAAGCCTTTGCGTAAGTTTGTATTTTCATCACTGGTGGTATGGATTAAACTGCACTCCATTAAGTCTCTTACTATTATGTTATTGGTGTGATAGATGGCATGGGCATTACCCCAATCAACAAGATAATTATCTAATTCCACTAGAGCTATTGCCATCCCTAACATTTTTCTTATGTTGTTCAATTCTGATGCTTAAGTGTTTGGCATTTTGACCTATATAAAATTGATTACACGTTTTGCAAGGAATTCTATATATGCATCCTTTTTTAACTTCAATACTATTGTTAATGAGGCTATGTTTTACTGTAGTATTATTCTTAAAAATTACCTCTACGTTAAATCTTTTTAATAATTCTGTGGCACTTAAAATTTTTCTTCAAATGGCAAAATTAAAACATTATGATAATTAAAAGATTATTTTGGTTGGGAAGTAAAAATTATTTCGTCGCAATGTTGTAAGCAATATCAAGGTATTGTTTAGAGTATTTTAATTTTAGTCCAATGTTAAAAACATTATGATTTCTTCATCAATGAATTCAGGACTACAGATACGGAAAGCTCTAAGAAACATAGAAGAGAAGACTGAACGTTTAACACAATTTGGATGACAAGAATAATAATACATATATGAGTTGGTTTTCGATATACTTTAAATTGAAGACTGTTTTCATGACGCAGGATAGTGCAATCTAAGAAAGGTAATTTTTTTTTTCTAAAGTAAATTTAATGGAATCAATAAGGGTATTTAATTTGATTAAAAAATCATGCGTATAAAATGTCATCAATATACCTAAGCCCGGGTGTAGGATAGTGCAATCTAAGAAAGGTAATTTTTTTTTTTCTAAAGTAAATTTAATGGAATCAATAAGGGTATTTAATTTGGTTAAAAAATCATGCGTATAAAATGTCATCAATATACCTAAGCCCGGGTGTACGACACAGTGTCGAAAGACAGAATGTCGACTGCAACAAAATGTCGAAATTTCAGATATCGACGTGATTATGTACATATAATCACCGAAAAATGCAAACCTGTGTTCACGCTCAACATCTGTAACTGAAATATCCACAAAAAACTTGGTGCCCTTTCCTAATTAGCTTTCTTGACTTACATAAAGTGAATATTCTAATTTCAAAATGAGTTCTTGAACTACATTTATTCGAATATAGTACAAAGAAATCATGGCAGAATTCTTCGTTGCTTAAAAAGGAGGAAAAAACTTTCATGTGAAGGTTTTCTTTACACCAAAAACAAGCGAGAACCGTGGGTATCTGTCCGTACCCAACTCCAAATGCTCAAAGGTCATAGAATAAAATCACACAAAGGCAGGCCTGAAACTGATGTATAGCACGGGAATAAAAATGGGCGATATTGTGAGAAATAATTTAGTAACAAAGTCAAAGATGAAGATAACTGTTTAGTTTACAGAATACCATGTAAAAGCTGTCCTGCTAGTTACTATGGTGAAACTAGCAGGGGAATTCACAAGCGGACAATGAAACATAAAAATGACGTCAAAACCCACCGGACCTCCAACTCATTACTGGTACACATCGACAACTTTAGCCACCTGCCGGATTGGGAGAAAACAGCGGTGCTCCATAATGGACTTTACAAAAAGGAAAGGAAGACAATTGAGGCAGCGTACATTACTTCACTCCCATGTAGCAATCATCGGGACTGATTTGCCAAGTTAGCGAGGGTAGCAAGCAGCCTAAATTCTCCACGAAGCCAGGCGAAAACGAGATGACAAGAACATTGACCGGGGAGGAACAGGGTGAGTTGTGTGAATATATAAGTTGTAAATTTCTTATATGTGTACACTCTGAAGAAGCCCTAGTTGGACGAAACGTCAGCAATAAAACTTCAATGGATTCTTGGCGTTTATACTCACCATCCTACCACTCATATATATATATATATATATATATATATATATATATACAGTATATATGTATATATATATATATATATATATATATATATATATATATATATATATATATATATATATACTAGTCTTTTTTCGTTACAAGGGAGGTAGATAGAAAATAAATAAATAAATAAATAAAATATAGTCCCACCAATTCCATCACCACATACTCCAATCCCATTCACCTCCCTCCCTTATATTGGCTCCTTCTGGGTGACGGGTCATCCCTGCATCTCGCCCACTGCCCGGGACAGAAGCAGTGTCACAAGACAAAACACATTCACAACAAGCCCGCTTCATTAAATCGGCAACCCCCCTCTCCGTCCCCTCACGCAGAAAAGGAGAAGACGGGGAGAAATATTTTCGAGCTGCGTCAGGTTAGTTTTCACACATACTACCTCACCCCCTATCCCCTACTCACTCCCTTTCATCCATCACAGTATCATCCATAGACAACCATTCTCCATTCACCCCTATTTTCTGTCCTCTCCCGTACTTCCTCAACAGACATTCCCCTTTTTCCTAATGACCCTTTTACCCCATCCATCCATCTCATCTTTGGTCGCCCCCTCATGTTCCCTCCCTCTACCTTTGCCTCCAATACCTCTTTTATTAATTTTTCTTCTCTCGTTCTTTCCATGTGTCCAAACATTCCCAATACTCTTTCATCAACCCTATCTCCCAACTCCCTTTCCACTCCCGTTCTCCTCCTCATCTCCACATTTCTCACTCTATCTTGCCTAGTAACCCCCATCATACTTCTCAGGCACCTCATCTCAAGTACGTTCAAACTCCTCTTCTTTTCCTCTCTTATGTTCCATGTTTCTGCCCAATACAGTGCTGTCTGCACAATTAATCATTCATACAATCTCTTCTTAGCATCCATTCCCAAATGTTTATTTCTCATTACACTTTTTAATCCCCCAAGGTATTTATTTGTTTCTCTCGATCTACATTCTATCTCCACTTCCACTCCTCCCTTTCCTGCCACATTTGCACCCAAGCATCTAAAACTATCCACTTCCTCCAGTCTCTCTCCCTTAATACTCACTTCCAGTCTGCTGCCACTTTCTCCCCTTGTACATCTCATCACCTTACTTTTACTTACATTTACCTTCAACTACCTTCTTTCGTAAACCTTCCCAAACTCTGCCACTAACTTCCTCAATCCCTCCTCTGATCCTGCTACAAGGTCAGTGTCATCAGCAAACTTATCTCCCATTTTTACTCCATTTTCTTTAACCATCTCCAATCCCTGGCTCATTACCCTTGCATCTACCTTTCGTTCCACCCCATTCATGTACATATATATATATATATATATATATATATATATATATATATATATATATATTACAAAGGATTACAAAGGCGGAGCATGCCAACAGGAGACCTTTTGGTCCATATCTAGGTCGGATGCGAAAAAAAATCATAATAATAAAAAATAAAAACTATATTAATGTAAATAACAAATAAAATAAAAATACATAAATAAATGTATAGGTATAGTTAAAATAATAAACAAACAGGTAAATAGTAAATAATAATAAATTGACATATAACTAATAATAAATGAAAATCAGACAGGCAAATGATAACAAAACAAAAACAAATAATATTAAATAAATTATAATCATTACGGCATCTTGCTTAGGTGTTTATCTAGATGATTCTTAAAGCTTCGAACTGAACTACATTGCACTACCTGTGCAGGAAGTTTATTCCATTCATTAACTACACGGTTGGCAAAGTTGTTTCTACCTACTTCCAAATTGAATCTATTTCCGGACAGTTTGAGACCATTGTTTCTTGTTTGATTCTCATTCAATGTGAAAATTTTGTCACTTTTGATGTTGTCAATTCCCTTTAAAATCTTAAAGACCTGTATCAAGTCACCTTTGAGTCTACGCTTTTTTAGGGAAAACAGATTCATATGTTTTAGTCGATTTTCGTATGATTTATTTTTGATATTTGGAATCAGTTTTGTGGCTCGCCGTTGTACTTTTTCCAGTCTGTCAATGTCTTTAATGAGATTCGGTGACCATACTGAAACAGCATATTCAAAAGTGGACGAACTAACGATTTATATTGCTTGTTAATGAGTGATGGACTTTTGAAATCAAAAGATCAAGCAATCAGTCCTAGAATCTTATTTGCTTTCTCAGAGGCTGAAATACACTGCTTGGATGATTTGAGGTCGTTACTGATAATTACGCCGAGATCTTTTTCACTATCCACTTTTGTTAACGAATTTCCAAATAACTTGTAATCGTACCTACTGTTATTTTTACCTATGTGCATTACCTTGCATCTACTTGTGTTAAATTTCATTAGCCACTTTTCAGACCATTGCTGTAATTGATCTAAATCTTCTTGAATATCTAATTGGTTTGAGTGATCATTTGCCACTCCGCACAGTTTTGTATCATCAGCAAATTTGGAAACAGTAGATTTTAGTCCATGGTCTATATCATTTATATATACTATATAAATGGTCTGAAAAGTGGCTAATGAAATTCAACACAAGTAAATGCAAGGTATATATATGTATGTATATATATATATGTATATATATATATATATATATATATATATATGTGTGTGTGTGTGTGTGTGTGTATATATATATATATATATATATATATGTGTGTGTGTGTGTGTGTGTGTGTGTGTGTGTGTGTGTGTGTGTGTGTGTGTGTGTGTGTGTGTGTGTGTGTGTGTGTGTGTGTGTGTGTGTGTGTGTGTGTCTGTGTGTGTGTGTATCATTAAATGCAGAGACAGAATGGTAAAAAGAGTAGAAGAGTTTTACCAAGAGCTTTACTCGTCGAAGACCGTAGTTGAGTCAGTAATTTCATCTGAAGACGTTAGTTGTGTACCAGAGATTGAAAACGTAGAATTTGCTTTTAAAAATATGGAACGATGAAAAGCACCTGGAGAAGATGGTATATCGATAGATCTCTTGAAAGACACAGGGAAAGAAGTTCATGTGAAATTAGCTCAGTTGTACACCCAGTGCTTACGACAAGAAAGCGTTCCCTAATCCTGGTGTGATTTTGTTTCATAAAAAACGGAGACCAGAAGGACCTTAGTAACTATCGCCCTATTAGCTTGCTAGCAAATGTATATAAAGTATTTTCCAAGATCCTTACAAATAGACTAGGTCAAGTTTTAGATGGAAACCAACCGAGAGAACAGTCAAGATTTAGGAGCAGATATTCGACTCTAGACCATTTGCAGGCGATGAACCAACTAATCGAGAAAACGACGGAATACAACATACGTCTCTGTTTAGCTTTTGCAGATTACGAGGAGGCCTTTGACTCGGTAGAACAATCGGCAATACTAAACTCGCTACGCAATCAGGATACAAGCGAACAGATCGTAACCCAAGTCGTTTCTACTCAAACGAAGTAGCAAAAGCAAGTAGCATGCTAGACTAGTGTGCCGCCAGGGTGGGAGCATACAAAGTCCTGTAATAATTTGTACTTTTATCCTGGGTACAGTTCACAGTGGGAATACTCCCGTACCACGTGAGGACTGTGAGACTGGATCCAAGAGATGAACAGATAACAGGGAATGACTTTGCCATCGTGACAGCCATCTTGAAGTCTTTTTTATTACTATTATTACTATCATTATTATCATTATTGTTATTATTATCATCATCATTATTATCATTATTTTCTTCTAATATTATTATAATGATTATTATTTTATTGTTGTTGTTATTGTATATTACTATTATCGTTATCATTAATTTTCATCAATTATTACTATTGTTATCATTATTATTGTTTGCATTATCATCATCATCATTATCATTATTATTATCTTTTTTTAGGTGTTACTGAGGAGTCTGACCAACTATCTAAACACAATGACTAACCTTCATTCCATTATGAGTATCGGAAGACGATTTAATTCATCCTCGGGTACGTCACCGTGTCATAAGGGTGCCCATCGACACACTTTAAAGGCTTGATTCTGGTTAACACAGCAAGAATGTTTTTTATTACTTTTTTATTATTCTTTGCGAACAAAACAATTACATGGAGGAAACTGTTACACTATAACTACTAAATTTAAGGTTACTCCTAAACAAATTTAGTCTTTTATGTTAAATGCTGGATGTATTTATAGAAAACGTATATTATATGACAAACTTAACTCGCACATTGTTCACTTACATTTTCCTGACTTGGAATCACAGCCAACCACTCCACCATGTTGGTACCCACACTGCACCCACACCCACACACCAGTCTGCCCACTCACACCGACATCTAAATATCCATCTGCCCACACCTATATCTACCCATCTACCCATAGTTCCCCGCCCCCACACATATTACTGGAAATGGGTAAAAACTCAGAGACTGTCAATTATATCACTGGTCAACAAAATTTATCAAAACACCTGTTCCAAAAGGAAAAGGAGGTGAAGTTGATGTATTTTTTCTGCTGATTTCAAATGTGTTTTCAGAATTTTTCTATCGGGCATAGTTTTTTCTATGATAGCATATTGAATCTTAAACAATTATGACCAATAAATGAGGCTGATGTTTCAATGAAACTTACCTTTAAAATGTAGAAATTTATTATTTTCGAGTGTATTTTGCTTCTGTGAGATCCCTTTTTAGTGTCCAACAGTAATCAACCAACATTGAAGACCTCCACTTCCCTTGATACCGGGTTTCCATGTTCAGAATGTCTTGGCGAAACCTCTCACCATGCTCGTCACTGACGGCGCCAAGACTTGCAGGTAAAAGTCTAAGTGAGAGTCTAGGATCCGAGGTGAATACACACACACACACACACACACACACACACACACATATATATATATATATATATATACATATACATATATATGTATGTATACATATATATATACATATATATACTTAGATACACACACACACACACACACACACACACACACACACACACATACATTTTTCGAAGCAACGGATGATCACATTTTGTCATTCGTTACTTAGCCTATCTGTGTTAATAATGTTTGTGTCCGTGGACTCTACTCATTTCGGCCACGTCTTCCGACAGCCGGGATGTCTCTACAAGAACAAGCAACGCTGGTCCACCTCGAATGAGAGGCAATGCTTGGACGGAATGATCCAACGAGGACCCTGAAGGTTCCCGATCACCAAAAGGGATCGTCAAGAGACCCGAAAAAGCTTTCGGGAAGGAACCTCGGCCGACATCAGTTGGTTGATAATTAACCCTCAAGGGAATGTTCCTCGAGTTCATCTCCCGCACAGAAGTGTGATGACGAACTCGACGACGCCCCTCTTGGAGAAGACATCCTCCATCAGTCGAGGGGGTCGGCCGACGATTTTATTCAGCTGAGGGGAGCCCCGGGCAACAAATTAGAAAAGATGTGTGTAATCTCGAAAAGCTCGAGATATGATGCAGATTTTCTAAAGTGTTTCTGGGGCTCCTCCTCAGAGGAATAAAATCGTTTGTCAGCCGCCAACACGAAATCTCCAAAGGGGCGCCCGAACATCACTAGACAATGTTGCCAAACACAGACAGCTGGCGTTGCTCGTATTCCAAATAGGTACCTCACGCTCTGTGCCAAATGTTGTAAGGATCCGTAGAGAAAATGTGAAAAAAAAACCGGATGCCACGAGGATCCCCGACAGACACAGATATTACTCCGGAGGGCATCCTGACTCCCAGTTTTCTTTGGCCAACATGCATCGCATGTTGGATGTGGACTTCCCCTGCCATATCTTGATAAGACCAATCGGGAAGTGGCAGAGTTGCATTTAAACAAGCAGACAAACAAACTTCGGCGCCCATTATATGGATTAATCGAGTGTCGGTTCTCCGTTCAAGTTGCGTCCCGATGACCCTGTTCAGAGCACGGGGGAATGACCGACCATCACCAGCATAATAAAATCACAATAACGACAAGGGAGCTGAGAGACAGCGCCCCAGATGGAGGCCAATAATGAGATTTCTTACTCCAGGCCAGTCGATTTTATTCGTCGAAGATAAAGACCTCGTTTACAAGAGATTTTTAAGGCCAGTGAAATCGCCTTCTGACGTCGTTTAGACTCCCTGACAAGATGAAAATTATTTTTGTTAAAAAAATGAAAGGATAGATGAATAGAAATAACTCGCTGAAGGAACAAGCGGAGTCTCTATCTAAAAGAGGCATCGGCAGATCCAAGGAAGTCGTTCAAAGTTCCAGATCGACGAAGGAATCGGAAGCGGACCCGAAGGTGCTCTCGGGAATGAACAACTGTCAACAACAGTTTCCTGATGACGACAAAGTGGAAGCTCCTGGACTCCAGTTACACACACACACACAAACACACACACACACACACACACACACACACACACACACACACACACACACACACACACACACACACATAATATATGTATATATATATATGCATATATATATGTATGTATATATATATATATATATGTATATATATAATTATATATATATATAATATGTATAAATACACATACACACACACACACACACACACGCATATATATACATATATATATATATATATGTATATATATATATATATATATATATATATTTATATATATATGTATATGTATATCTATATGTATATATATATATATATATATATAATTCAGGTTTTCATCGAGGCACTTTCTATTAAATACTCGTATCACAGCCTAATCAGCGTTCATGATCCCTTTCTTAACGCTTTCGATTCTTCTAATCATTCTCTTCTCTGAATTAGGTAAATGATAAAGGATATTTTCGATCGAGTCCATAGGGCTCGCCGTCTTCGTGGCATGACACAGGGTGCCCCGAAGAGTTCCAAATGTCCGCATATGTTTTGCTGGATGTTAATATTTGGCATATGGTTTCTTATCAAAACTGCCTCCAGACATTCCAATTTTCTTTTGCCGTTGGTCTTTGAAATTATGTTTTTGTTTAGTTGGTCTCGTGATATGATAGTGTTGTGTGTTTTTGTGATGTGAGATTTAATAGCGCCGTTGCAGCTTAAACAATTCACGCTCAAATTCAGACGGAGGCTGTTGTTTGAGCAAATTGATCAAAAGCAAGAACAACTTAGGAGCCTAAACGAAAAATTAGGTAAATTTATGGAACTTTTCCACAATTGTAACTTCGCCTCTCACTTACACGAAGAAATCGAGAGGGCCTTACCTCATAGCCTCTCCATGCACGCCAACGCTACAGAATCACGTGTTCAGAAGAAACTGAGTCGCCTATACGGAGGTAAGATGGTAATTCCCAAGAGTGCGGACGGGTTCATCAACCTTTTGGACTAACCGCTTTCTGACCACCAGAAAGAATTCCTTAACTTAGGATTGAAATGCAACTACATGCCCCATTTCAAAAAAGCGGAGAAAACAGCTGAACTGGAACTTCTATACAGGAATCTGTGTGGACTCCAGAAGAAAGGTAAGATTGACATGAACCCTGACGCAAAAGAACTCTCACAAGCTGAAAGCACCAAACATAAAGCTCATGGCCGTAGTTCTTTACTCATCACCGAGTTGCACCAGGCAGCTAAAGAACTCCGTTGAAACGACGATATTGTTATACGCAGGGCGGACAAATCAGACCTTTTTGTTATTCTGAATCGCTCGGAATACATTGATTAAAGTTGAAAGTTTGTTACAGGATCCATCCAAGTTTGTACGTGTGAAGAAGAACCCTATAGAAGAAATCCAGAGGAAAGTTGCTATGTTATCAATTGACAATGCAAATGCTCTTAGGGATGGTGTTCAATTTTCTCCTCTGCAAGGTCATTATGAACCTTGGTATTTCTATGGTAATGTGAAAACCCATAAACCGGGACACAAATTGAGACCCATTATTTCTCAAATTCCCACACCCACATACCAACTAGCTAAACAACTAAATGGCCTAATAGACCAGTCAAAGTAGGGTTGGACCTAGAACAAATTGCAATAGAAGGTTTTTTGGCTTTATCTTGTTTATTAGGTCCCTCTGATGAACATATAAAAAGTCTCCAACTTTTGAACACCGGGAAAGTGGTTAATTTGCATAAATTCAAGATGGCCGCCGTTCAAAGCTTCAATTTCCAGATAACTTTTTTCTGGCTGCTCCCAGACCCTATAAATGTATTACAAACAACGGTTTTTGGCTTTAACTTGTTTATTAGGTCCCTCTGATGAACATATGAAACATAAATTCAAGATAAATTCAAGAAATACAGAATGAGGCATTGCAAATGTGATATGACGTCACCATGACGCAGTATGACGTCATTCAGAGGCATGATAGGAGTTCGTATTCACTTGGATCATCGGTGCTTGCATCAAAGTTGCTATTTTGACAGAGTCCTTTACATTCACCACATGCACTGGAACATTCAAACTCATTCCGTTTGCAACTACAGCGTTGAGTGTCACAGTTGCCCTTACACTGACATCTGACCAATTTCAGTAGTGAATCAGGAGCCACTGGCGAATCCATCGTCTTCGGTTCAAGCTGTCCCTTCCGCAGACACCAGCCCCATTTCTCGGGGTCCACACAGTTCCCCATCCATTCCTGGACCTGACAATAAACACGGAACGAGTGGTATTTGGCTGCATCAGTTGTTGGGGGAAGGCTGTGAACTTCAACAGTAGTTGAACTTTTTCCCACCTTGTTGCAAAACTTTGTCTTTCGTAGTCCGTCAAGGGTGTCACTTCCTTTTCCCCCGTACAAATAAACCAAGGACTTTTCACCAGCTGATGATATCGCGTCTTTACTTCCACTTTTTCAACAGAATGCTTCTAAACATTTCAAGAAACCGTTGTCTTCCCTTACTTTCCTCAAGGCAGCCCCTTTACCAATACCATATAGTCGTGAGGTTGTGTCACATCCACAGAGTGCATGGACAACTGGCAGGACACTACAGATGCTTTCACCGAGAGCTTCTGCTACTGAGTTAATATGCCAACATTTCCCACCTTCCTTGCTCGACTTGAAGTACAAATCATTCATCCCTCGTTCCGCATAATGACACAACAGCACCAACAAGTCTGTGTCCTCACCTATCACATATGTCACGGTTTCCCTTGCATGCTCAATTCCCTTCTTCGCAATCATGACATCTGCATCTGCTGGCGCATTGACACAGTCAATTCCATTTGTCTTGAATGTTTCACACAATAAGTCAATGAAGTTTTGCTTATTGTCCGAGTTCGACAAGAATTTTTCCTTTTTGACCGAAGGGGCATGGTTGGAGTGTACATCACCTTTTGACCAAAGACTCCTTTTGATCGTCGATTGTGTGTCATGTCCTTGGTAGTAGGTCCTGATTTATAACCGTCGAATACAACCACCGGGTTGAGAAAGTTTTTGGAAATATGCTTCATGTACATGCTTGCAATGTCCTCAAATGTGTCACACTTCTTCCATGGAATCCTTTGCAATAAGGAACCACCATCCAGAACATGGGTCACAGTCCTTTCTTCCTCAAATGATTCCAATGCAGACTTGGGAACAACAGCAGCTATCTCATCTCCTAGCTGTGGTTTATTGGCTTCCCTGAGCCTCCCCCACTTATCGAACACATTTGAGGACATTGCAAGCATGTACATGAAGCATATTTCCAAAAACTTTCTCAACCCGGTGGTTGTATTCGACGGTTATAAATCAGGACCTACTACCAAGGACATGACACACAATCGACGATCAAAAGGAGTCTTTGGTCAAAAGGTGATGTACACTCCAACCATGCCCCTTCGGTCAAAAAGGAAAAATTCTTGTCGAACTCGGACAATAAGCAAAACTTCATTGACTTATTGTGTGAAACATTCAAGACAAATGGAATTGACTGTGTCAATGCGCCAGCAGATGCAGATGTCATGATTGCGAAGAAGGGAATTGAGCATGCAAGGGAAACCGTGACATATGTGATAGGTGAGGACACAGACTTGTTGGTGCTGTTGTGTCATTATGCGGAACGAGGGATGAATGATTTGTACTTCAAGTCGAGCAAGGAAGGTGGGAAATGTTGGCATATTAACTCAGTAGCAGAAGCTCTCGGTGAAAGCATCTGTAGTGTCCTGCCAGTTGTCCATGCACTCTGTGGATGTGACACAACCTCACGACTATATGGTATTGGTAAAGGGGCTGCCTTGAGGAAAGTAAGGGAAGACAACGGTTTCTTGAAATGTTTAGAAGCATTCTGTTGCCAAAGTGGAAGTAAAGACGCGATATCATCAGCTGGTGAAAAGTCCTTGGTTTATTTGTACGGGGGAAAAGGAAGTGACACCCTTGACGGACTACGAAAGACAAAGTTTTGCAACAAGGTGGGAAAAAGTTCAACTACTGTTGAAGTTCACAGCCTTCCCCCAACAACTGATGCAGCCAAATACCACTCGTTCCGTGTTTATTGTCAGGTCCAGGAATGGATGGGGAACTGTGTGGACCCCGAGAAATGGGGCTGGTGTCTGCGGAAGGGACAGCTTGAACCGAAGACGATGGATTCGCCAGTGGCTCCTGATTCACTACTGAAATTGGTCAGATGTCAGTGTAAGGGCAACTGTGACACTCAACGCTGTAGTTGCAAACGGAATGAGTTTGAATGTTCCAGTGCATGTGGTGAATGTAAAGGACTCTGTCAAAATAGCAACTTTGATGCAAGCACCGATGATCCAAGTGAATACGAACTCCTATCATGCCTCTGAATGACGTCATACTGCGTCATGGTGACGTCATATCACATTTGCAATGCCTCATTCTGTATTTCTTGAATTTATCTTGAATTTATGTTTCATATGTTCATCAGAGGGACCTAATAAACAAGTTAAAGCCAAAAACCGTTGTTTGTAATACATTTATAGGGTCTGGGAGCAGCCAGAAAAAAGTTATCTGGAAATTGAAGCTTTGAACGGCGGCCATCTTGAATTTATGCAAATTAACCACTTTTCCGGTGTTCAAAAGTTGGAGACTTTTTATATGTTCATCAGAGGGACCTAATAAACAAGATAAAGCCAAAAAACCTTCTATTGCAATTTGTTCTAGGTTCAGTGTATATTACTGCTAGATTTACTGGACTATAATCACTCCATACATTCCCATGCTCTCCGCTCCACAGAAGAATTTGTAGACCTTCTTAGAGACACCAATCCTCAAGGAATCCTAGTCTCCCTTGATGTAGAAAGTCTATTTACTAACGTTCCTGTAGAAGACACCATTAAGATCATATTACAGAATGTCTTCAATCACGATAGTTTGCCTCTTCCGAAGATACCACGCCTTAACCTAGAAAATATGCTACGGACTTGTACCAAAGAAGTTCCCTTTAGATTCCCTTCAGGCAAAATTTATTTCCAAACAGACGGCATCGCTATGGGTAGTCCCTTAGGCGTATTATTTGTTCAGGCCTACATGTGCCATATTGAGAACCATGCCCTTGATACATTAAGCCAGAAACCCAATATGTATCTTAGATATATTGACGACATTTTCGTAGATATTGAAGGAGGGGAACAACTAGAATGCCTTAAGAACAAAACGGAAGAAAACTCATGCTTTAGTTTCACTGTCTTCAGGAGCGTTGATAATAAATTCCTTTTTTTAGATGTGTGGGTGGATGGCTCAAAAGGCGCATTCATAACTAATGTCTACACAAAACGGAGCAACTCAGGAAGATGTCTGAATGGCTCGGGCGAATGCCCTTCCACATCTAAAATTAGCGTAATACGTGCTTGTGTGACAAGAACCTTTAAATTTTCTTCCAATTGGCTCCTTCTTCACCAAGAACTCAATAGAGCAAAACAAATTCTAACTAATAATGGATTCACAATGACAGACATTGACAAAGAGATTAAGATTAATATGGAAAAAGCCAATGGTAACACTATTAAGGTAATAAGGTGAATAAATTAAACATCTATTACCAAAATACAATGTCCCCCGCTTACAAAACAGGTAAAAAAGTACTGAGAGACATAACATACAAGAACTATAAGCCCAAAAAACAAGAGGATAAACTGAATCTAATTATTTATTACTGCAGTCCTAGAACTTCTTCTCTTGAGATGAAAAATAATATAACTGTTACTACAGCCAAATTAAAACAAAAACCACGTTGTGTACAAGTACTCATGTAATCTTAACAAAGACGGTGTGCTTTGCAACGAAGAGTACATAGGCCACATAATGCAAACATTATCCCACGGGCTGATGTTTCATATGCACAACGGTGCTATTAAATCTCACATCACAAAAACACACAGCACTATCATATCACGAGACCAACGAAACGAAAACACAGTCATAATTTCAAAGACCAACGACAAAAGAAGACTGAAATGTCTGGAGGCAGTTTTGTTAAGAAACCACGTGCCAAATATTAACATCCAGCGAAACATATGAGGACATTTGGAACTTTTCGGGGCACGCGTATCATGCCACGAAGATGACGAGCCCTGAAACACTCTTGAACCACCATCTCTCCCAATATTCCATTTTTTTGTATTTATAAGCATGTATGTAGCTTTACAAATAAAATCACCAGAAGATGCCTAAGGTATAGGTGAAACGTCGTAATGTTCTAGTTTTCATATCCAACTACTATGGACTTACATACATGCATACATACATATACCAAGGCTTTTTCCCCCTTACAAGGGAGGTAGCCAAAAAGGAAAAGGCATAAAATCATTCCCAACCATTCCATCCCTGAATACACTCCACACCCCTCCACCCTCCCTCTTATCTTGGCACCTCCTGGATGACGGGTCATCCCTGCACCTTGTCCACTGCCCTGGGTCACAAGCAGTGTCGCAAGACAGCACATCCACAACAAGGCCGCTTCATTAAATCGGCGACCCCCCCCCTTCTCCGTCCCCCCATGCATAAAAGGAGAATACGGGGAGAAATCCCTTCGGGCTGCGTCAAATTTTGCTCACACATACTACCTCACCCCCCATCCCCCCGTCCATTCCACCTGATGCATCACAACATCTTCCATATACAATCATTCTCCATTCACCCCTGTCTTCTGTCCTCTCCCGTCCTTCCTCAACAGACATTCCCCTCTTCCCCAAAGCCCCCTTCACCTCATCCATCCACCTCATCCTAGGACGTCCCCTCATGTTCACTACCTCCACATCTGCCTTCTATATCTCTTTTACTAGTCTTTCTTCACTCATTCTTTCCATGTGTCTAAACCATCCTAATACTCTTTCATCAACCCTATCTCCCAGCTCCCTTTCCACCCCCGTTCTCCTCCTCACCTCCTCATTTCTCACTCTATCTAGCCTAGTAACCCCTATCATACTTCTCAGACACCTCATCTCAAACACATTCAAGCTCCTTCTCTCTTATGTTCCATGTTTCTGCCCAATACAGTGCTGTTGGCACAATCACTCCTTTATACAGTCTCCTCTTAGCATCCATTCCCAAATGTCTATTCCTCATTACACTCTTCAATCCACCAAGGCATTTACTTGCTTCTCTCAATCTACATTCTACCTCCACCTTCACTCCACCTTTTCATGCCACATTTGTACCCAAGTATCTAAAACTATCCACTTCCTCCAGTCGCTCTCCCTTAATGCTCACTTCCAGTCTACTGCCACTTTCACCCCTTGTACATCTCATCACCTTACTTTTACCCACATTTATCTTCTATCACATACTCTCCCAAACTCTGTCACCAACTTCCTCAGTCCCTCCTCCGATCCTGCCACAAGCGCAGTGTCGTCTGCAAACAACAGCTGGCTCACCTCCCACTTTTCTCCATTTTCTTTAACCATCTCCAATCCCTGACCCACTACCCTTGCATTTACCTCTCGCACTACCCCATCCATGTATAAGTTGAACAGCCAGGGCGACATAACGCATCCTTGACAAGGTCCCACCTTTACCTCGAACCACTCACTCTCCATTTCTAATACTGACACAAGCTCTACTACTCTCATAAAAACTCTTAACAGCTCCCAGAAGCTATCCTCCTATCCCATATATCTGCATAATCTCCCACAGTGCCTTTCTGTCTACCCTATCGTAAGCCTTTTCCAGATCCATAAAATCCCAAAAAACATCCTTCCCCTTTCCTATAGCTTTCTCACATATCTGTCTTACCACAAAGACCTGATCTACACAACCTCTACCTGTCCTAAATCCACACTGTTCCTCCCCAATTACTCCCTCTGTTCCTCTCCAAATCTTCTCAATCAAGATCCTCCCATAAACCTTATGGGAGGACTATGGACTTGATCGGAAATATCATTTATCATTTACCTAGTTCAGAGAAGAGAATAATTAGAAGACTCGAGTGTTAAGAAAAATATCATGAACGCTGAGTATGCTATGATACTTAATAGAATATACATATATATATATATATATATACATATATATATGTATATATATATGTATATATATATACATATATATATATATACACACACATATACATATATATATATATATATATATACACACACATATACATATAGATATATATATATACACATATACATATATATATATATATATATATATATATATATATATATATGGGAGAAAGTATACGCTGGACTCGACGTTCGTTAATTTATTCCGACGTTTCGAACCCTGTCCGGGGTTCGTCTTCAGCGTATACTTTCTCCCATAAAAATGGTTCCTGGACTCCAGCTATTTATGAATATATATATATATATATATATATATATATATATATATATATACTCTGTATATATATATATATATATATATATATATAATAATAAAACAAAATCAGCCATCTTTAGTCCACTGCTGAACGAATGCCTCTTTCATAGCATTCAATGATTCACACGACCACACTTCCCATCTCGCAGCGTCCATTCAGCAACACACTTGCTCCATCGCTCACCAATCGTTCGCACTAACTTATCTTCCCAGTTCCACCTCCTCACTTTTACCACCTCCATAATATCTTTCACTCTAATCTGCTCTCTCACCCAACTTGCTCTGTCTCTCGGCGTTTTTTCCATCATTGATCTCTCCACTTCTCTCTGTGCATTCTTTAGCTCTATCTCAATCGCCTTCGTCAGTTTCTAAGTCTCACACCCGTAGATTATTGCCGGCAGAATGTATTGATTGTAAAATTTAGGTTTCAAACATGAAGGTATAAATCCTCTCAGGATCTTATTATACTTACCAAACACTTTCCAACCAACTGTAATACGTCTTATTATTTCATTATCATGATCTTTGGTTAGTTTCACCACCTGGCCTAAATAATCAAACTCTTCAACTTTTTCAAGACATTCGCCATCGATTATAATCTCTTTACTTTGAACTTTCGTGTTGACCATTACTTTGGTTTTACTCTTATTTATCTTTAAACCTACTTTGAGACTTTCCTTGTTCAGTTCACTCAGCATATCTTGCAAGTCTTCTGCTCTTTCTGAAATAAGGATAATGACATCCACAAATCTTAGGTGGTTCAAATATTAGCCATTAATCTTCAAACATTTCTCTCCCCAACTCAGTCTTCTGAAAATCTCTTCCAAACAAGCTGTAGATAATTAGGGTGAAATTGTATCACCTTGCCTTACTCCGCTCTCGATCTTGATATTTTTTAACCTTTATGTAATCGAATTACAGTGATACATCTCGCATAAATATTTTCTAGAACCTTTACGATCTGTTAGTTTCTAGCCTGCTTGCGTAGCGAGTATTGCTATTTGTTCTACTGAGTCAAAGGCCTTCTCGTTATCCACAAAAGCTAAACAGAGAGGTATATTGTATTCTATCGTTTTTTCGATTAGTTAGTTCATCGCCTGCATATGGTCCAGAGTTGAATATCCGCTTCTAAAGCCTGCCTGTTCTCTCAGTTGGTTTCCATCTAAAACTCATGGTCTCCTTTTTTATGAAGCAAAATCACTATTGACTATTGCATTGCACCAGGATTCAAGAACGCTTCCTTGACGTAAGCACTGGGTGTACAACTGAGCTAACTTGATATAAACTTCTTTCGCTGCGTCTTTCAAAATATCTATCAATACGAGTATACCATCTTCTCTAGGTGCTTTTCCTCGTTTCATATTTTTAGATCAAATTCTACTTCTTCCTTTGTAATTTCTTGTACACTACTAACGTCTACAGATGAATTTGCTGACACAACTATGGTCTTCGACGAGTCTCTTGGTAAAATTCTTCTACTTTATTTTATCATTTTGTCTGCCCTTAATGATCTCTCCATTTCTATCTTTCAAACGTATCATTTGCTATCGTCCTACAGCTTGCCTGCGCTCGATCCCTTTAATACTTTTACCTTTCCGAATAGTTTTCTCTATCATCCTTGTATCTCTTTCTTTTCTTTCATCTCTGTATTGTATTAATAACTTTGTTTAGTCCTACTCTTTCTATTTCGTCTCTCCTGATTTTAATCTGCATAGTCTTTCTTCGTTTAATTAGGTCATTTGTAGCTTTGGAGTATTTGTTTTCTCTAATACATTTTGTACTTCCTACTACATTTGCCGATTTTTTAATGATATTCACTAAAATCAAATTCATACCTTCGTCGGCGTTCTCGTTAGTTCTTAAGTAGTGCCCAGACGATCAGGCGTGTCTGTCGGGCAGTGCGGTTGGCGGGCAAATTCTGCCGGGCTTGCCCGTGAATGTTGTCCACACGACCTAGTTGATGAATAGCTGGGCGTGCCCGACGATCACAGTAGCGTGTGGAGTCCGGTACGACAAGCCTTGCGCCTATACTCATTGCATCGAAAACTAGCCGTTAGGGCGGAGCACTGGGAGTCCCCCTGTGTTGCCACATATAATTATTTTATAATTTTATTTTATCTTATAATTTTATTCTATATTTTTATAATGTTGCCACATATAATTACATTATAACTTTTGTCACACACCACCACTGAGGTAAAAATCAAAGCAATGTTTTCTATATAAAGGTTTCGTTTCCTCGAGTCATAAACATGGCATATGAGCAAGAGAGAGCGACGTTGCCGCTACATCTATTCTCTGGCCCCGCCCCCCTCACACTGCATTCGGTGTGAGCCGTGCGGGCCGTGTTATCTGTGGAGATGTGGCAACACCGGGAAATCTCCTAACCCCGCCTTAGCGGTCACTTCTCGTTGCACTGATTATAGTATTGTCAAGAAGAAGATACTGTACACCATGATAATTGCTTTGTGTCTACAGAAAAAGAAGAAAAAGAAACGTGGGATGTGGGAGGGAAGCCTGCTGTGGGTTCACGATATCAACTTGCGTCTGGCATGGTCGAAACTCCAGCTACCGGGACACCACCCTAGTGATTTCGCCCAATGAACACCCGGGCAATTTGATTGTTTGCCCGTCAAATGTGCCCGTTAACGGGCATACCCGCCGACCAGGTCCGCTTGTCTAGACAGGCCTTTAGAGCTTTGAATCTATTTCTAATTCCTAACTAAATTTTCTTCTTGTTATCATTAACCTTCGCAAGGCTTATTTTCTTTTTTAAAACTAGTTTATTTCTCTCGGCTCTGAAATTGAATTTAGCTGTGCAACCTACCTATGTTGACTTTATGATCGAAACATTGCTAACGCTCTTGCTTTCATCTCCCAATATAAAGTCTACTTAATTTGGACTTCTCCACGTCAATTTACGACCTACACGCTTTTGGAAAAAAGTGTTCATTATTCTTATGTTGTTCTCTGCAAAACTGACTAACACCTCGCCTCTGTCATTTCTTTCGCCTACTTCAAACTTCCCAATGCACGACTCATCTCCCATCTTTTTCCCCATTAAAGTTACCTATTACCAAAATGTACTTACTTTTTTCTTGATCCATTACCTGACTTAAATCATCATAGAACGATTCAATTTCATCGTCTGAACTCTGTGAAGCTGGTGCATAAACTTGAACTATTTTTAGAGTGTACCTTTTACACAGCATAATTATAATCCAAGCTACCCTGTCTGATAAACTATTGAATTTGAATATGTTACCAGCAACCTCTCGGTTTATCAAGAATCCTACTCCACTAGCTCACTCTTTTTCCTTAACTCTATAGTAGTACAGGTGATGATTGTCTTGTAATTGTATCAGCTTTTCTTCCGTTCTTTGGACTTTGCTCAGTCCCACTATGTCCCAGCCTGTGGTCTTCTGAGAGTTCTTACGTTGTAAGTATAGATCTTTATTTTCTTCATGCTATTTAATATTCAAGACTTGAATCTGCTTCCACAGTGCATTCTCATATTCTGTGGCACACTACCCGTAAGCACACAAGTCAGTGCGGTTGGACCTTTAGGAGACGATGATCCAACAGGAACGCTCCATACCCCATATATCTACAAGGAATTTCCTTGTTCACCATCAAGGACTTGCCAGTTGAAAGTGGGTCCTGCAACTGTGTGTGTGAGCTGATCTTTGTCTCATATTTCTTACAAAACTTTTTCGATATGGGTGACCCTGCAGAGGTTTCCTCTCTATCGACATAGCTTTTATAGTCATTAAGATCCTCAAGCCCATCCACCACATCAACGTGTCAACTCTCGGATGTATATATATATATATATATATATATATATATATATATATATATATATATATATATATATATATATATATATATATATATATTACCTTACCGGGGTGCCGTAACAACTTGGACGTTGGTCACCATGGAGCTCCATTTCTGTCTGCACATGGCTCTTCTTAACAAGATGACATTTGTTATTTCTTGTCCTACAGATGTCCTTAATACGTCTACATATTTTCTGCGTGGTCGTCCTAATTGTTGTTTTCTCATGACGTGTCCCACAAAGTGTAACTGTCTTTTTCTGACAGTTGTTATCATTTCCCTCTGTGTTCCTATTTGCTGCAGTATTTCTTTGTTTGTTTTAAATTCTGTACATTAAATTTTCAGCATCCTTCTCCAA
Source organism: Oratosquilla oratoria (assembly GCF_046742065.1). Taxonomy (NCBI): domain Eukaryota; kingdom Metazoa; phylum Arthropoda; class Malacostraca; order Stomatopoda; family Squillidae; genus Oratosquilla; species Oratosquilla oratoria. The sequence goes on along the minus strand of NW_027467473.1, from coordinate 332,732 downwards.
ATCCACATTTCTACTGTTTTTATCCTGTCCTGCATTTGTTTACTAATTGTCCATATAATACTGACCAAGTGTTACATTTTACAAATATTTTTCTTGTTATCATGTTTATTTTATTGTTAATAACTGTTTAATTTTGTTGAAATTATTTTTCGTTATGGCTATCCTTCTCTTTATCTCTTCGTCGCTTTTCCCATCCCAAGTTAATATGCTTCCTAGGTTATTGAAATGATCCACCTGTGTCAACATTCTTCCTTCTACTTGAATTCTTACCCTTGGGCACTGTTGTTTTTTCGTCATTACCATCACTTCTGTTTTCTTTTTATTCACTTTTAGACGTCTGTTTCTACTTGCTTCTACAAGTGCTGCAACTTATTACTGTAGCTGAGCTTCCGATTCTGCGAGTAACACAGTATCGTCCGCGTACCTAATATTTTTGAGATTTCTTCCTCCTATTGTTACTTTTTTTAAATAGTAAATATCTTTTATGATTATCTCACTGTATAAATTAAACAGGCCTGGCGAAATTACACATCCCTGTCTTACGCCTCTTTCAGTCTTTTGCCAATCAGACAGTTCTTCTCCTATTTTCACTGCTGCTTCTTGTTTTCAATAGAGATTTGTGATTAACCTTAAATCCTTCCCATCCACCCATCTATTTTCTTCAACATCTCTATCAATTCATTGTGTCTTACTTTGTCAAATGCCTTTTCGTAGTCCACGAAACAAGTATATGATTTTTTTTGCACCACTGTGCTGTTTTTACTTCATCTTCCATTATGTCTGGACTCTCGTCATTAAAAGTGTCCTCTAGTTCTTCCCTTACATCTGCAAAACGTTCCCCGATCTATTCTTTCCATCTATCCTTCACTTCTTTTTCTTCCATTGCTACTGTCCCGTCTTTCTTTAAAATTGCTATATTTTCTTTGAGTTTTCTTGTTTTTATTACTTATTTTACTTTCTCATGCATCTTTTGTTGGTCTGTTCTTTCTAGGTGCTAAATTTTTATGCATTTTTCGTTCATCCATCTTTCTTTTGCTCTTATACATTCTCTACGTACCTTTCTGTTAAGCTCTTTGTTTTATCTTCATCTTTGTCTTTGTATTTCCTTCTCTCTTCCATTAAGTCATGAATCTCATCTGTTATCCATGGTTTCTTACTTCCTCTTTCTTTTGTTGGTATAATTTCTGACCCTCTTCCATGGCCTTCTGTAGTGTTGCCCATTCCCACTGAGTTGATCCTACCTCTGTTTCGTCTGCTACATCTTCTAGTATGCATACCTGTTTTTGACTTCTAAACTGAATTGTTCTCTGATGTCTGTGTTCTTTAAGTTCCAATTGTTTACTTATACTAGGAATTCTCTTTGGTGGTTTCTTTGCTTTTATGTTAACTGTTGCTACTACTGGAATATGGTCCGAGTTTCCATCTGCCCCTGGATTGGTTTTTACCTGTATTACTGCGTTTCTGAATCTTCTATTCACTGTCATGTAATCTATTTGTTTTTTATATCTATCTCCTGGGCTTTTCCATGTATATGATTTGCGTGGGTGGTATTTGAACCATGTGTTCATGATGATTTCTCCTCCTTCTGTGCACCATTCAACCCATCTGATGCCTCTCTCATTTCTGTTTTCAGTGTCATACTGTCCCACAATATCCTCGAATCTACATTCCCCTACTTTAGCATTTATATCCCTCATAATGAATGTAACTTCTACTTTTTTGCATTGTTCTTTTGCTTTTGTTATTTCTTCATAAAAAGTATTCATACCTTCTTCTTCACTCTCGTTTGTTGGGGCATATATTTGTATCAGGTTAATATTAAATGTCTTCACTCTAAGTTTAGCCATTATTACTCTGTCAGAAATGGGCCAATATCCCATGGCTACTGTTTCTGCCATTAATATACCCACACCTCTATGTGCCGTGTCTCCTACGGAGTATATTAACTGGCTGCCATCCCTCGTCTCCATACATCCCACCCCAGGCCACTTCGCTTCTCCCAGTCCCATGATGACTATTTTCATTCTGTTCATTTCTCTTTCTATGTTTGCTAGTTTGCCCGTCTGGTACAAGGTTATGATGTTCCATGTAGCGATATCTATTTTATCTCTAATTCTTTTTGCGCCGTTTGTTTTATTTGTGTTGTTTGTGTTGTTTGTTTTATGGGCAGTCATCACTTGCTGACGGTCGAGGGCCACCTGCCTGCTCCCCATAGTCAACTCGAGCGGGCCAGGTAACTACTCCATTATTATTGGAATATTTCCCATTCACGCAGTTCCTTCTTTTTCTTTGTCTTGTTTTTGCCATGGTTTCGTGGAAGATTACGTGGTAAGGTTTCCAGCGCTCTTCCACGTCACAGTTATTGCTTATGAACCTAGCCTTTGCCTGAAAAGGCATACCCTACAAGGCATCAGGGGGTATGGATTCAGAGTTGTCTTTCCCTTAGCCTTTGTCTGAAGAGGCATACCCTACAAGGCACCAGGTGGTTTGTGTTCAGAGTTGTCCTTCTCCTAGCCTTTACCTAAAGAGGCATATCCTACAAGGTAGCAGGAACTGAATATACCGTCGGTTACTCGGTCACTTGCATACATTCTGTACGAAACAGGGGAACCAGATGAAGGTTCCATGCAAGTATTTAGGAGGCAGAAAATATATATTTTTAGGACTTTAGATTAAAACTTAGCCTAGGACGCATGCACTCCAATTACCCCCATATGTATATATATATATTTATAGTTGTATATATATTTATATATATATATATATATATATATATATATATATATATATGTATATGTATATATGTATATATATATATGTATATATGTATATATGTATATATATATATATATATATATATATATATATATACACACACACATCAATTTTCCAAAGAAACGAACGATCACATTTTGTCATTCGTTACTTAGCCTATCTGTGTTAATAATGTTGGTGTCCGTGGACTCTACTCATTTCGGCCACGTCTTCCGACAGCCGGGATGTCTCTACAGGAACAACCAACGCTGGTCCACCTCGAATGAGAGGCAATGCTTGGACAGAATGATCCAACAAGGGCCCTAAAGGTTCCCGATCGCCAAAGCGATCGTCAAGAGACCCGAAAAGGCTTTCGGGAAGGAACCTCAGCCGACATCAGTTGGTTGATAATTAACCCTCAAGGGAATGTTCCTCGAGTTCAGCTCCCGCACAGGAGTGCGATGGATGACGAACTCGACGACGCCCCTCTTGGAAAAGACATCCTCCGTCAGTCGGTGGGGTCGGCCGATGATCTTATTCAGCTGAGGGGAGCCCCGGCAACAAGTTAGGAAAGATGTGTGTAACCTCGAAAAGCTCGAGATATGATGCAGATTTTCTAAAGTGTTCCTGGGACTCCTCCTCAGAAGGATAAAATCGTTTGTCAGTCGCCAAAGCAAAATCTCCAGAGGGACGCCCAACCATCACTACATAATATTGATACGCACAGACAGCTGGCGTTGCTCCTGTACCAAACGGGTACCTTACCCTCTGTTCCAAATTTTGTAAGGATCTGTCGAGAAATTGTGACAAAAAAAAAATAATAACAATAATAGATAAAAGAATAATAAGTGGACCCCGCGAGAATGGCCGACAGAAATTGGGTTATTATCAAAAGAGTGACAAATCAAAAGAGTGACAAGACAAGAGTGACAAAATATACGGAAATTCAAAAGAGTGACAAATCAAAAGAGTGACAAAAAATACGGAAATTCAAAAGAGTGACAAGACAAAAGAAGAACATCGAACACAACAAGAAGTGGAGCGAATAATTGCTGGGAGTAACCAACAAAAAAAGAAAAAAGAACAAATCCAAAGGGAACAGCGACTTGCTACTGTTATAGCTAGATATGGAACTGCCTCTCTTGATGATTACCTTAGGGGCATTGCATACAACCTTCATTTGGATGCAGCCAATGTCGATGAGCCTAATATTAGTGATGGCGATGTTACTAGTGATAAAAATTAAAGATTAAACATTATTTTACCCTTTTTAATTAATTTTTATGTTCAATTAATAAAATTTTCAACTGTTTTAAAAATATTTTTTTAATGTTATTGCAGTTTCTGAATGTTTTTATGGCATGTTCAATTTTTATGTTCAATTAATAAAAAAATTCTACTGTTTAAAAAATATATTTTTTTTAATGTTATTACAGTTACTGAATTTTTTTTATGGCATGTTCAATAAATAAAATTTTGCCTTATCTGAAGCACTCGTTTGAATTGTCACTCTTTTGATTTTTATTTAATTGTGTCACTCTTTTGATTTGTCACTCTTTTAATCACTATTTTAAGAGTGACAAATTATGTCACTCTTTTGATTTGTCACTCTTTTGAACGGATCCCCAGAAATTACCCCGTTGGCTCTGTGACTCGGGTTTTCTTAGTCCATGCAGTGCGAGGTTGATGTGGACTTGCCTGCCAGGCCTGGGAAAGACCCGCCGGGAAGTGGCAGCGCTGTTTCAAAACAAGCAAACAAACAAACTTTCACGTCCATAATATGAATTAAATCGAGCGTCACTGCCACGTTCAATCAATACCATATCAGAATTACCTCGTGATTGCCATTATAAAACCAAGGGGGCTGAGAGACAATACTGTTAACCTCAAATGAATGACAATGACGGGAAGCTCCCCAAGAAGCTGAAATAAGACTTTTTCATTAAAGAAAATCAAACACGCTGAAAGAATAGGTACAGTCACTATCTAAAAGAACAGAGATTCAAGGGAAACTTTATAGAAACATTTAAGATCGTATGAAAAACTGGCGCACAAACACACACACACACACACACACACACACACACACACACACTTCAACGAACGGACGGCTTAGAGGACGTTCTGAAGAAAAGTGAAGTTTCGTGGATCCCAAAGCAAAGGAAGTGCCTATTGTATTTACAGGGGGGGGGAAATTGCTCGTGGGGTAGTGGGAAAGTAGGGAAAGAAGAGAAGGGGAGGGATTGCTGAGGGAAATGGAAGGAAATGAGGAAGGAGAAGACTTGGCCCAGGCAGACAAACGAAATGTAAACACCAAAAAACGGCCCCCCGACCAACTGAGTGACGATGAAATGTCTAATAAAAATGTAAAGATTAGAAGTATAGATAAGAGCAATACAGTAGAAAGTGATGAGAATATTTTCCAGGGATTTAAAGAGGGTGGGGGGGACACAAACACCCCACCCCCCACCCCCCCGACTGACAAGACTAGAGGAGAAGTTCGATAAGATGATCGAGGACTGGGGGCGTAGGTTCGGTCATGTTAACAACATTGTACAGAGGGTTGAAAAATTGGAAGAACTAAAGAAGGCGAACAAAAACTTAACTAAGGAAATAGAAGACCTAAAAAGACAGTTAAAAGAAGTAAAAAAGGAGAATGAAGAGTTAAAGATGAATGATAAAGAAAACAGAGAGGGATGGAAGACAATTCAAGAAAACAGTAAAGTTGCATTTACTGACATAATCAAACAGCAAATGAGAGAACAAACTGAAGACTCAGTTATTAAAGTGATGAGACAGAAGGAGAATATAGTAAGAGACTTAGCTGATAAAAAGAAATGTATAATTATATTAGGAATGGAAGAGAAACATAACCTAGATAGAACCTCAAGAACCAATGAGGAAAATGAAAAAGTAAGCAGTTTACTAAAATTAGTTCAGGAAGATGAACCAGAAATTATGAAGGAAATTGAGGAAAAATTCAGGCTCGGAAAGTATAGTACAGATAAGACCAGACCAATTAAGATTAAATTCAGGTCACAAACGACGGCAGAGAATATCTTATCCAAAACAGGGAAACTAGCAACAAGTGAACAATGTAAAAAAGTATGGATAAAGAGGGAAATTAATAAAGAGGAAAGAGAGGAAGAAAAGCAGAAAAGACTTGAAGCTAAGAAAAAAACGAGAGCAGAACGGAGTCAGAAAAAGAGAGATTCTATTGGAGAGTAGTGAATATGAAACTAAGGCGGTTCGACATACAAGAGAAAAAGAAAAGGGGAACAGAGAACACAATGGAAGTGACAGAAAACTAAGAGTGTCTTACACAAATATAGATGGATTAATAACAGGATTGAATGAGCTGAATGATTATTTGAAGGAAAAAGAACCGGACATAATGGGAATTGTAGAAACAAAATTAAAAGGTCCACTACCACCGAACAGTGTAGGACATGATGCATATAATTATTGGATTAAAAACAGAGAGAAAAAACAAGGGGGTGGAGTTATGTTCCTGACTAAGAAGGATATAAGCGTGAGGGGTGTCATATATGGAAAGAATACAGTAGAGATGATTATGATAGAAGTGGAAGACAGAGATAAGAAGAGCAGAAAATTTGTGATAAATTATGTGCCTCCAAAAACAGCCTCATGGGAGGAGAGTGAACATAAAAGTATGTTAGAGGACACAAAGATAACATTAAATAAAATAATGGAAGATGGAGGAAGAATAGTTATGATGGGCGACTTTAATTGCAAAGAAATCTGCTGGGAAGAAATGACAGTAAAGGGTGGAGACGGCTCATGGGGAAACGCTCTACTTGAGATGATTACTGACCATACAATGACACAATGGATACAGGAGAACACTAGGTATAGAAATGAAGAAGAACCGTCGAGACTAGACTTAATAATTACATCTGAACCTAGAATAGTGGACAAGATTGAATATAAAACACCAATATGTAAAAGTGACCACATATTGATTGAACTGGAACTTAATGAAGAAAAATATATGAAAAGAAATGAACAATATAGAAAAGGAAGAATGATGTATGAAAAAACAAACTTTGATAAAATAAGAGAATTCTTTCAACAAGAAAACTGGGAAGAAATATACAAAGAAGAAACAACAGTGGAAGAGAAATGGAATATTTTGACAAAAATTTACAAAAAAGGAGTGGAAAAGTATGTCCCAAGACAAAAACAAGAAAAAGAATATGTAAAATGCTGGTACAACAAAAGTTGTAGGGAGTTAAAAGACAAAAGAGACAAAGCCTGGACCAGATGGAAAAAGACAGAAGTTCTGAAAAATGGAAAATATATACCGGTTATAGAAATGAATATGTACAAACGTGCAGAGAGGAAAAGAGAAAATATGAAAAAGATGTCATAGAAAAGTGTAAAGATCAACCAAAACTATTCTACAGATTTGTAAACAATAAACTGAAAAACAAACAAGACTTGGAGAAAGTAAGACAAGGGGGAGTTGAATACACTGAGGAAATGGAAATGGCGGAAATTATGAACAAACATTTTAAATCAGTGTTTACAAGGGAGAACATACAACCTGAAGAGATTGAATGGAAAGAGAAAGTCCCCCCTATGGAAGAAATAGAAGTAACAAAGAATGAAATATTGACACACTTGAGTAATCTTGATGTCAGAAAATCACATGGACCAGATGAAATAGCAAACTGGATTCTGAAAGAATGCAGGAATGAACTGGCAGACAAAATACATAGCATACTAAACAGTTCCTTGAAAGAAGGAAAAGTTCCAGAAGATTGGAAAAAAGCAAATATAGTACCTATATATAAAGGAGGAAATATAGAAGAACCTACAAACTATAGACCAGTCTCTCTAACAAGTACAATAGCAAAAATTTGTGAAAGAATTATCAAAAGTAGATGGGTAAAATATTTAGAAAAAAAACAAAGTGTTAAATCCAAGGCAATTTGGATTCAGACAAGGACGATCATGCGTCACAAACTTGATGTAATCTATTCAAGGCTAATAGATATAATACAAGAAAGAGATGGATGGGCGGACTGTGCATTTCTAGACCTAAAGAAAGCTTTTGACAAAGTACCACATAAGAAGTTGCTTAAGAAATTAGAAACTGAAGGAGGAATACAGGGCAAACTGCTAAATTGGATGGAAGACTTTTTGCAAGAAAGAAAAATGAGAGTAGTGATAAGAGACCAGCACTCAAAATGGGATAAAGTAATAAGCGGTGTTCCGCAGGGAACAGTACTGGCCCCAATAATGTTTGCTATATATATTAATGATATGGATGAAGGAATTGAAAGATATATGAGCTTCTTTGCAGATGATGCAAAACTACTAAAAAGAGTGAAAACAGAAGAAGATTGTGAATCACTACAGAGAGATCTATATAAAGTACAGGAATGGAGTAGGAAGTGGGAGATGGAGTTCAATACAAAAAAGTGTAGTATAATGGAATTTGGAAAAAGCAAAAACAGAATAACAGGATCATATAATTTGGGAGAAGAAGGAATAAAAAAAGTAGAAAATGAGAAGGACCTGGGAGTCATTGTTATGAATAATATGTCACATGAGAAACATATAAATAAGATTTTTGGTAAAACTTATAATTTAATAAGAACAATCAAAGTTGCATTTACATACCTGGATGAAGAAATGGTGAAGAAAATCCTAATCACCCTGATAAGACCAAGATTGGAATATGTAGCAACGATATGGTCACCAAGTAAAAAAAAATGTATAAAAAAACTTGAAAGAATACAAAGAGCAATTACAAAATTGGCACCAACACTCTCAAAACTATCATATGAAGAGAGACTAGAAAAACTTGAACTACAGACACTAGAGCAAAGAAGAGAGAGAGGAGATTTGATAGCTATTTACAGAATCATGAAAGGCATGGAAATTACTGATAGAGAGAATCTGATAAAATGGGATGACAGAAATACAAGAGGACACGGAAAGAAAAGAAAAAAAGACAGCTATAGAAGAGATTTGAAAAAGAACAGCTTTCCTCACAAAGTAATAGACAGTTGGAACAAGTTAGATGAGAAAGTGGTGTGTGCAAAAACAATACATGAATTTAAAAAATAGTTTAGATAAAATGAGATATGAAGACGGTACCCCACGAGCATAGCTCCCCTTCCCGTAAAATACAACTAGGTAAATACAACTAGGTAAATACACACACACACACATATATATATATATATATATATATATATATATATATATATATATATATATATTTATCTATATACATATATATTATATATACATACATATATACATATATATATATATATATATATATATATATATAATTTTTATGACAGTTGCATGCAGGGTTCGAACCCGCTTTACTCGGCTATCCGTATATGTATGTATATATATATATATATATATATATATATATACATATATATAAATATACGTGTTTATATATATGCATATATAGACATGTATACATATATATATATATACATATATATATACATACATACACTTGTATATATATATATATATATATATATATATATATATATATTTATATATATATATCACTAAACACTTACGGACCAGAAACAATTTCCTCAGGCTATTAGGATGTAGATCTAATATAAAAGTACATAGAATCAGTATCACTAATCGTGTCATAACCCTACGAAATACGTTTACACCTGAGGTGATTGAATGAGATGCAGCTCGATGTTTACCATTGTAACATTGTAACTTATTATATCTCCGAGAGAATCCGCTGGATTTCGACAAACCACAACGGACCTCGGCAGAGCCTGAGAGAGCTGTCTTTTTAATATTGTTTAAGCGTAGAGTCATTTATAGCTTGAATGAAGCTCTGTTCCACAATTTACACTGACGAAGTCTGTTGTAGGTCTCTTTGTCAGACTTTAGGCCTTCATTCTTTGCTGTTTCACCTCTGACTGTTGGGAAAGGGTCTCTTCAATCTTGGAGAGGCCTTTTTGCACTGTCTGACTCCAGTTTCCTTCACTCCTGGACTGATGCCTCGAGTCTTGATGCCTGTTCTGAAGACGTCTCTGTAGCGTAGTTGGAGTCTGCCTGCGGTGCTCTTTATTTGAGCCAGTCCACACTGCGGGAGGTCCCTTGGTGGTTGTTTGGCAGCCTTACATGCGTCTTTGCTTTGGGAAGATGTCCATGCAGGGGATCTAAGCCCGCTTAAGGGCTCTGTCCTATGAAGAAATGTTGAGAAAGTTTCTTTGTCTGATTGCTTTGAGGCAACCTTGTCACTTCGCGGCGGGTCTTTTCCAGATCTCGCAGTGCATGGTAGACAAAGAAAACCCAAGTCAGAGAACCCTCAGGGCAAAAATATCTGTATCGGAGTCCTCGTGGCATTAGTTTTTTCACAATTTCTTGACGGATTCTTACAATATTTAGCACTGACTACCCATTTGGTACATTGCCCGCCAGCTGTCTGTGCTTGGCAACATTGTCCAGTGATATTCGGGTGCCACTCTGGAGATTTTGCTTTGGCGACTAACAAACGATTTTATTCCTCTGAGGAGGAGCCCCAGGAACGCTTTAGGAAATCTGAATCATATCTCGAGCCTTTCGAGATTACACACATCTTTCCTAACTTATTGCCGGGGCTCCCCTCAGCTGAATAAAATCGTCGGCCGACCCCCTCGACTGACGGAGGGTGTCTTCTCCAAGAGGGGCGTCGTCGAGTTCGACATCGCACTCCTGTGCGGGAACTGAACTTGAAGAACATTCCCTTGAGGATTAGTTATCAGCCACTTGATGTCGGCTGAGGTTCCTTCCCGAAAGCCTTTTCGGGTCTCTTGCCGATCACTTTGGCGATCAGGAACCTTCAAGGTCCTCAGGGGGTTCATTCTGTCCAAGTTTTGCCTCTTCTTCGAGGTGAACCCGCGTTGCTTGTTCCTGTAGAGACTGTCGGAAGACGTGACCGAAATATGGAGTGCCCACGGACACAAACATTATTAACACAGATAAGCTCAGTAACGAATGACAAAATGTGATAGTCCATTTCATTGGAAAATGTATGTGTGTGTGTGTGTAAGTTTATATATATATATATATATATATATATATATATATATATATATATATATATATGAAAAAGGTAGAAAAAGAGAGTCAAGGGTATCGTTCCGAGTTTATTCCTGACCGGTCTCGCTTGTAGCTTCTTCAGAGGAATGTTCAACATTCCTTTGAAGAAGCTACAAGCGAAACCGGTCAGAAATAAACTCGGAGCGAGACCCGTGACTCTCTTTTTCCATCTTTTTCAACTTGTCACAATGTCTCAACACACACACACACACACACACACACACACACACATATATATATATATATATACATATATATATATGTATGCATATATACAGTATATATATAATATATGTGTGTATACAGTATATATATACATATATATATATATATTATATATATATATATATATATATATATATAATATATATATATATATATATATATCAGATGATTTTTATGACAGTTCCGCAAAGGAATCGAACCTACTGCTCTGGCGTCAAGAGGCTCCCAAGTAAGTGTCCTTAAACCATTTTATTGGTTACAACTATTCGAACTCAGAACGCTACTGGTTCCCGAGATTAGATAAGACCACTCACTGCGGCCTATACATACTTTCTTCACCGAATAGCCAACCACATACGTAGCAGGGGGTAAGGATCGGAACAAATCCCTTTCACGCTATCGTTATTGTAACCATATGTGTAATTCGCTAGTGAACAGCGACATCAATCAGATAATTCTTATGGCCGTTGCGCAAAGAATTGTGCCAACAGCATTGTACGGGGCAGAAACATGGAACATAAAAGAGGAAGAGAGAAGGAGTTTGAATGTGTTTGAGATGAGGTGTCTGAGAAGTATGATAGGGGTTACTAGGCTAGATAGAGTGAGAAATGAGGAGGTGAGGAGAACAGGGATGGAAAGGGAGCTGGGAGATAGGGTTGATGAAAGAGTATTAGGATGGTTTGGACATATGGAAAGAATGAGTGAAGAAAGATTAGTAAAAGAGGTGTGGAAGGCAGAGCTGGAACGAGTGAATATGGGGGGGGGGCGTCCTAGGATGAGATGGATGGATGGGGTGAAAGGGGCATTACAAAAGGAAGGACGGGAGAGGACAGAAGATAGGGGTGAATGGAGAAAGGTTGTGTATGGATGATGCTGTGATGCATGAGGGGGAGTGGGTGGGGGATGGGGGGTGAGGAAGTATCTATAAAAAAAAAAAATTGACGCAGCCCGAAGGGATTTCTCCCCGTCTTCTCCTTTTCTGCATGAGGGGACGGAGAGGGGGGGGGGAGGCGCCGAATTTATAAAGCGGCCTTGCTGTGGATGTGCTGTGTCTTGCGACACTGCTTCTGACCCAGGGCAGTGGACATGATGCAGGGATGACCCGTCATCCAGGAGGTGCTAAGATAAGAGGGAGGGAGGAGGGTGGAGGGGAGTGGAATATGTAAGGAATGGAATAGGTGGGAGTGGTTTCTATGCCTTTTTCTTTTTGGCTACCCCCGTGTAAAGGGGAAAAAAACCTTGGTTTATGTGTGTATAAACCGTTGCGTAGATTTATATTCCAATCCTGGGTGGTATGAATCAAACTACATTCCATTTTCTTACTACCATATTACCACAGAAAGTTATGGATTGGGTGTTGATCCAATCACCAGGGTCATCGTATACTTCAACATGTTTGAATCTGCCACTGAAGTTGTTTCCATCTCATACATTTTTTCTTATGCTGCTCATTTCTTATGTTTGACCTATATAGAATTTATTACACATTTTGTAAGGAAATTTGTAAATGTATCCTTTTTGACATTTAATAATATCATTGATAAAGAAATGTTTGACTGTACTGGTGTTCTTTTTAATAAATCTGATATATTCAACTCATCTTCTTTAGATGGTAAAATCAATAGATTATACTGGGTAAAAAAGTTTCAAAAAAATTTTGTTTCTCGTAATTCTTTTAGTGTTTCTAATGCAGATTTTTACACTAATTCAAAACATGTACTTGTTTTTCTTCTACCATCGACCGTTTTAGCGATATAGAAAAGTATACTAATATGGAGAAAAGTATTGGGTACGGAAAGCGCACATAAATTTGTCGCTTACAATTTTCCTTTTCTTTTCAGTTTTATACTATTATTATTGACGTTCTTGACCATGAATACAAGAGGATGAACCAAATTTATTCTGTTATGTATGCGGTTTCTATGTTGGGTCTAGGCATGTATCACATAAAAATGTGAAAGGTGCGGAGTACTGTATTGCTTATAAGACTGTACTTTGCATAAACACGGCAAAGGAAACATGAAATGGAAGTGAAGCGTTTATTCCTGACGTTTCGTCAATAGACGTTTCGTCAGGAATAAACGCGTCACTTCCAGTTCATGTTTCCTTTGCCGTGTTTACGCGACTTGTTCACATGGATTTTCAGACTGTACTTTGGAACGATCATGGGTGGCCAAGAACAACCATGGGCACCTCATGTTATATGTGGAAGCTGTCGATCAAATTTAGATGCATTTCTGAGAGGTGGATGGAAAGCAATGCCATTTGCTGTCCCCAGAGTTTGGCGAGAGCCAAAAAATCATCACGATGATTACTATTTTTGCATGATTGACATATCAAAGTACAGAAAGGTAAGGGAAAAAATCGCTTCCATGTCCCAGTTTTTATCCTCTATTGCACCTGTGCCACGTGATGACACCTTACTGGTTCCACGAACACCAGAAAATGTAAGTAAATCTTATCAAATCATAAATTCTATTCTTTCTAACAGAATCAATATTGAAATCTTCCAAACATCAAGCTACTTGTAGTGCGATTACACACACAATTCATATTTATATTCCAATTGATAAATGCATTTTTTTTTCAGGTAGATGGCAGGGTGGAGGTGTGATCAGGAGATTGGAAAGGTTGTGACAATGAAGAAATGGGTGAAAATTTTGAGCCAAGACTGAGTACCCGCCCACACATTCCTAATCAACTGAGTGAGCTCATCAGGGACTTGGGCCTCACTAAGATAGGAGCTGAGCTTTGAGCATCCAGACTGAGTGAATGGAATCTGTTGGGTGAGGACTGTAGATAAACTGTATACAGGAAGCGCTATGAGGAATTCGAAATATACTTTGATATAAGTGAGGCTCTCTGCTTCTGTGAAGATATTAATGGATTATTTACAGCTATTGGAATTGATCATAACCCTGAGCAATGGTGACTGTTTAAAGATAGTTCAAAAAAAGCCTCAGAGCTGTTTTACTACATAATGGGAATCAGTATCCATCCCTGCCTATAGCATACTCGGTACAGATGAAGGAAGAATATGACAGTGCAAAAAAGCTTCTCTAGAAGGTAAACTATGATGAATTTAAATGGGATGTTTGTGGTGATTTTACAATGCTCCCCTTCTTCTTTGGATTACAGGATGGGTACACCAAGTATTCATGTTTTCTTTGCCTATGGGACTGTAGGGCTGATAACGAACACTACCAGAAAGTGGAACCAGGAAAACTCAATGTTATTAGACAGCCTCGTGTAGAGACTGCCAAAGTGTTGCTATCCCCACTTCATATAAATCTTGGTTTGGTTAAACAGTTTGCGAAAGCATTATATCATAGGGGAAAAGCATTTCAAATGATTCGTCTACTCTTTCCAAAGCTACCAGAGGCCAAAGCTAAGGGTGGTATATTTACCGGTCCGCAAGTAAGGATAATTTTGAAGTCAGTGCAAGTCCAGAATGGACTGAGTGATGACGGAAGAGAGGTCTGTTGTGCATTTCGAGATATAGTTAATGGATTCCTTAGTAATAATAAAAACCCAAACTACAAGCAGCTCGTGGCAAAACTTTTGGAAAATTATTAGAACTTAGGATACAGAATGTCATCAAAGGTGCACTTTTTTGCATTCACATTTGGATCTTTTTCTTTAAAACTTGGGAGGAGTGAGTGAAGAGCATGGTGAGAGATTGCATCTGGACACTGCTGCAATGGAGAAAAGCTGCAGAAGAAGATGGGACACTGCTATGATGGGAGACTATATATGGTCACTGGTGCATCAAGATCAAGGAGCTCACAGAAGGAAATCACGCTCATCAGTGCATTTCTAGCAGGCTCTTGTAACCATATCACATGCCTTTATATTTACATTTTCTCATTGGTTTAAAAAAGGAGCACAAGGACAAAATATCAGCCACTACTTATAGCGAATGTGAATATGTTACATATAGTGTACTATCATAGTTTAGTATAATTTGTTTTGATAATAAAGCCTAAATTATCTTTTCAAATATCGATGGTATGCAATTCTTAATTGTATTTTTAAAATCAGGAGAGAAAACAACCAAAGAAATATTAATGACATTAAGAAAAAAATAGTTTAACTCAGTGTTGTGATTACTGAAAGTTAGTTTTTCCTGGGGATTATAAAAATTTTCGTTGCAAAAGTGTAGGCAACATACAGGAATTCTTTAGGGTATTTCAAATTATACCCAGTGTTAGAAGCATTTCTGATTTCTTCGTCAATGTATTCTTCGCTGCAGATATATATATATATATATATATATATATACTATATATATATATATATATATATATATATATATATATATATATATATATATATACACATATTTGCAGAAACCACTTGGAAAATAAAAGAAATGAATATCGATCGTTTTCATCTATTCAAGACATCATCAGGGTACAGAGAATACAAAAAAATTACCAAAGGTCATAATATGTACATGTTGGTAGAGGAACTGGGAAAGGTCCAATGTTACCCGATTCCAGAAGAATGATTTACAATCTTTTCAATAATAAAATTATCTAACTTATACAAACCTAAGCTCTCCCATAGTATTGACTGGCAAAACACAAAAGTTATGACATCATGTCATAATATTGTAGAAAGAAACATAATTGAATCATCTTACATTAAAAATAGTTTTGAAAATAATATGAATGTAAGCTTAGGTTTGTATAAGTTAGATAATTTTATTATTAAAAAGATTGAAAATAAGTCTTCTGGAATCGGTTAACATTGGACCATTCCCAGTTACTCTACCAACATGTACATATTATGATCTTTGGTCATTTTTTGTATTCTTTGTACCCTGATGATGTCTTGAATAGACCAAAACGTTTGGTATTAATTTATTTTATTTTCCAAGTGGTTTCTGCAAGTATTGTTGTCACGTGTGCTTAGTGATTTGTTTTGCATACATACATACATATATATATATATATATATATATATATGTATACATGTATATACATGTATATACAATACATATTATATATATATATATATATATATATATATATGTGTGTGTGTGTGTGTGTGTGTGTGTGTGTGTGTGTGTGTGTGTGTGTGTGTGTGTGTGTGTGTGTGTGTGTGTGCGTGTGCATATATATCTATATATATATATATATATGTATATATATATATTATATATATATATATATGTTTTGTACGACACTGAATGGGTCCCAGTGTTTAGAGATACGTTTTATCAACCACAATGCACTTTAATTCGGTGTATTGGTTTAAGTCACTCGGCACTTGTAACGTTCTCGCCGCATGGGTTCGAGTCCTTGGGCGTCCCTCGTTACAATTTCTGCATGCGCCTATATGGCATAGAATTAAAGTGCATTGTGGTTGATAAAACATATATATACATATATATATACATATATATATACATATATATACATATACTGTATATATATACATATACATATACATAGGGTGTCCCAAAATAACGTTAACACTCTTTGTGTATAGCTAATAAACCGCTTCTTTTATTTCAAATTTGACTTGTGTCCAAGAATGGTGGATAATCACCTTACAATTGAGCACAAAATATTCATTTTCAAAAAATTTTGGAAAGTCGAAAACAAAGCTGAAGTGCAAAGACCTTTTACTAAACAGTTCCATATAGATGCACCATTTCGACGCGGCATTTGACGCATCATCGCCAAGTTTGATGAATACGGAACTGTCCACCATATGAGAAAGGGTCGCTCAGGTCGAAAGAGATCATCAACAAGCCCAACAAGAGAGCAAGAGGTTATTTATAATGTTCAGAATTCTCCAAGAAAATCAGTGCACCAACTGTCTCGTGAAACAGGTATCCCTAAATCCGGCGTTCATCGCATTTTGAAGCGTTCCCAATGAAAAAATTTCATCCCATCGCTTGTTCACGCTCTGAATGACGATAATCCTGACCGTAGGGTTGAGTTCTGTGAGTGGTATCTTGCTCGATGTGCAGGCGATGATGAATTTCCACTCAAAATTGTTTGGAGTGACGAAGCAGCGTTTAAGCTGAATGGCTCAATATATCGACACAGCTGCACCTACTGGGCAACAAAAAATCCACATGTTACAGAGGAACATCACATAAATTTGGACGGAGTGACTGTGTGGTGTGGTCTGTCCGCTAGAGGACTCATCAGACCATTTTGTTTCCCAAGACACCGTCACAGGACTGAATGATCTCAACATGCTACAAGAGTTTGCCATGCCACGCATCCAAGAACAATTTGGAGAAGAAGAGTGTTTCTTCCAGCAGGATGGCGCTCCTCCCCACTTCCATCGCGACGTGAGAGCTTATCTGGATGCATCTATGCCAGACAGATGGATTGGACGAAGAGGAAGTGTTGAATTTCCTGCTAGATCACCAGATTTGACACCCATGGATTTCTTTTTGTGGGGGTTTCTGAAAGACAAAGTTTACAGCACAAAATGGGCAACAATTGACGAATTGAGAGTTGCAATTGAAGAACAATGTGCTTTAATACCAGATGAGATGGTGTATGATGTGTGCACTTCCATTTCTTCCCGTTATGAGATGTGTCTGGAGCAGAACGGATTTCAGTTTGAACACCTGAAGTGAAGCAGGCAGATTGTGGCATTTTACAATTTCAACCAGAGTTATTCGTGGGAAAAACTTTGCTATTTTTCATCTTGATGTTAGTATTAAATGTTTAAATAAATCCTTTGGCTATCATATGTATCTTGTTTCATTGTTAAACACAATAAACAAGGCAAGTTATAATGATCCAAACAGTGTTAATGCTATTTTGGGACCATTTAAAAGGCCAGAGATCACGGGTAATCTGCTAATCACATCACACCTTCCTAAGCGAAGGTCATCCAGGGTCAAGATGTAGCCGCCAGCCATTTAAACATTTCACCTATAAGGCATGTAGTAGTTATTTTTATTAAATTCAAAATGTAATTTTGATATGTTAAACTTAATTGTAATTCTAAGATTTGATTTCTAGATATAACCTTGTATATGTCCAACCATTAATGTAATTCAAACTTGAAGTATCATAAATATCTATTGTATCTTTAAAAACAGAAATATCAGAAGATGTCTTATTAGAGACAAAACGTCGTGTAATAAATTGGATAATTATAAGGAATTAGTTTATGCCCACCCTGTCCAAGGGAAGAATATAATTAGAAAAATAGAAAACACAAGAAAGAAAATTAACAACTTCCAGAATGCTGTCGTATTCAATCAAACATGTTTAAAAGAGAACCTGCTCCCAAAATACACCAATATATATATATATATATATATATATATATATATATATATACATATATATATATACATATATATATATATATGTGTGTGTGTGTGTGTGTGTGTGTGTGTGTGTGTGTGTGTGTGTGTGTGTGTGTGTGTGTGTGTGTGTGTGTGTGTGTGTGTGCGTTAACTTAATATTGGAAGCTAAAGAATTTATATTATCAAAAAAGTTATCAAATGAACCCCAATTTTCATCCAAAAGAGATATGTAGATGACATTTTTACTCATTGGGATTAAAATTGGGGTTCATTTGAAACTTTTGATCATTTAAATTCTTTAGCTTCCAATATTAAATTTAGAGTTGAATGGGAAGAACAAGGTAAGCTACCCTTTTTAGATGTTCTCATTGTTCGTGACGGCGATAAGCTTGCTTTTACCGTCTATAGAAAAGAAGCCCATTCTGGTAGTTATCTCCATTTCTTCAGTAGTCACCCAGACAAAGTAAAAAGTAGCGTCTGATTCATTTATTCCTTCGACCAAGTTTCTTCCCAAAGACAAATTAAATTTAATTAATTACTACCCTAATACCATTAATAAAAAGGTGGTAAATGTCCACCAAAGATTGAAAGAAGAGCATAGTCAGGGGGTTTATTCAATTCCATGTAAAGGTTGTGACTTAGTTTACATCGAACAGACTGGGAGGGATTTGGACACCAGGATGATCGAACATAAACATTCAATTAAATATGGACAAGAAAGCTCAGCGGTGTTTCAACATGTCAGGCAATTTAATCATTGTTTAGACTGGGACAAAGCTGAGCTTATTCATTAATCCAGATGTGAGTTCAGGAGGAAAATGGTAGAATCTACTATAATTGAATACCAGCCCAATATGAATATTTCAAAGGGGTAATGGTCCCCGGATTTAATTTCAGGACTTTTTATCTCCAGCCTATTAAAAAGACATTTACCTCCTGACCTCACATACGGAGAGAGCCGAGGGTAGAGACCTCTCCCAATGTTCCCCTTTGTCATGTCAAGGGTGCTACTTAAGTAGAGGTCACTATTTCAATTTGTATCTACTGAAGAGGATTGCAGTTTGCAATCGAAATATATAGATTCTCCGTCTCCAGTCTTTCCTACTCCAACAGTGGTTTTCACGTGATTGACAAATGTGTGATTACATTTTTCACCAGTAATATATATATATATGTGTGTGTGTGTGTGTGTGTGTGTGTGTGTGTGTGTGTGTGTGTGTGTGTGTGTGTGTGTGTGTGTGTGTGTGTGTGTGTGTGTGTGTGTGTGTGTGTGTGTGTGTGCAATATATATATATATATATATATATATATATATATATATATATATATATATGTGTGTGTGTGTAGGCGTAAAACTGTATATTTAGGGCGCAGATTCTCACTAATACACACTGGGTTAAACACAACAGCATTTTGGCACTGGTTAATCTTCTTACTGAGATTTTCAATTTTCCTCACAGTAGGTCTCATTTCAGGAGGGTGGGCAAATACAAGCCTTAAATAGTCTTCCATATTTAATTTACGTTTCGACTTCAGGGAGTCATCTTCAGAATAGTTACAAGAGAAAAGTCACAATTTTCAAAGCTACATGATTCACAATTGACAATGGTGTACATACAACATGGGCCCATATTTAAACCCATGTTGTATGTACACCATTGTCAATTGTGAATCATGTAGCTTTAAAAATTGTGACTTTTCTCTTGTAAATATTCTGAAGATGACTCCCTGAAGTCGAAACGTAAATTAAATATGGAAGACTATGGAAGGCTTGTATTTGCCCACCCTCCTGAAATGAGACCTACTGTGAGGAAAATTGAAAATCTCAGTAAGAAGATGAACCAGTGCCAAAATGCTGTCGTGTTTAACTCAGTGTATATATATATATATATATTGAGACATTCTGACAGGTTGATGTAAGCGGAATAGGAAACACAGGAGTCTTAGTCTTGAGTTTATTCCTGACTAGTTTCGCAGGTATGCTTTCTCAAAGCAGGTATGCTTTGAAAAAGCATACCTGCGAAACTAGTCAGGAATAAACTCAAGACTAAGACTCCTGTGTTTCCTATTCCGCTTACATCATATATATATATATATATATATATATATATATATATATATATATATATATATATATATATATATTCACGCGCGCGCGCACACACACACACACACGCACACACACACGCACACACACATATATATATATATATATATATATACAAATATACATATATATATATTGAGAGACATACGTGTGTATATAACATATATATATATATATACATATATATACTGTATATATATATATATATATATATATATATATATACACTAACACACACACACACATTTTCCAAAGAAACGGGTGATCACATTTTGTCATTTGTTATTGAGCCTATCTGTGTTAATTAACAATGTTTGTGTCCGTGGGCACTCCGCGTTTCGGCCACGTCTTCCGAGAGCCGGGGTGTCTCTACAGGAACAAGCAACACTAGTTCACTTCGAAAGGCAATGCTAGGAAGAAATGAACCAATGAGGATCCTAACGGTTCCTGATCGCCAAAGTGATCGGCAAGAAACCCGAAAAGGCTTTCGGGAAGGAACCTCAGCCGACATCAGTTGGCTGATGACCCCAAAGATAATGTTCCTCGAGTTCAGCTCCCGCACCCGCATTGTAACTTACAATGTTACAATGATAAAGTACACCGATAGAAGACCTTTTGGTTCACAAGAAAAAAAAAAGTTATTAAGATAAATTGCTTAGTAGTTCAAGTGAACTTGAAAACATCGAAGTACGTTTCATTCAATCGCCTCAGGTGTACACTTATTTCGTATAATGATGACGCGATTAGCGATACTGATTCTATGTACTTCTAAATTAGATCTACATTCTAATAGCTTGAGGTCCAGTGTGTATTTAGTGTGATATGTATATTTTCTTATGTCATTTGCTTTTAAAATCTTAATGCTTTCTGTCAAGTCCTTCCCTGAATCTATGCTCCTTTAGATAGAAACTTTACGTATTCCTTCAACGATTTTTCTTTTATCAAAATGTTTATAGCTTCTCGGGGAGTCTAAAGGACGCCAGTAGGAGATTCTGACTCAAAAATCTCTTCAAAGCGAGAGTTTTCTTTCCACCGAACAAAACTTTCTGGCTTTAAACAGAACGAGATTACTGAAGTCAAAACTCCCGTCATTGTTCTCCATCTGGGGTTCACGGTATTGTCTCTGAGCTCCCTTGGCATTGTAATGGCAGTCACGAAGTAATTTTATTATGGTGGTGATTGAACGTGGCAGCGACACTCGACTAAATCCATATCATGGGCGTGAAAGTTTGTTTGTCTGCTTGTTCTGAAACAACGCTGCCACTTCCCGGCGGGTCTTTTCCAGACCTGGCAGGCAAGTCCACATCAATCTCGCAATGTATGGACAAAGAAAACCCGAGCCAGAGAGCCAACGGGGTCATTTTTGTCGGTCATCCTCGCGGGGTCCGTTTATTTATTTATTTTCTTTTTCACAATTTCTCCACGCATCCTTACAAAATTTGGCAGAGTGTAGGGTACCCGTTTGGTACACGGGTCGCCAGTCGTCTGTGCTTGGCAACATTTTCCAGTGATGTTTTTGGGGCACCATCTGGAGATTTTGCTTTGGCGACTGACAAACGATTTTATTCCTCTGAGGAGGAGACCAAGGAACGCTTTAGAAAATCTGCATCATATCTCGAGCCTTTCGAGATTACACACATCTTTCCTTACTTGTTGCCGGGGCTCCCCTCAGCTGAATAAAATCGTCGGCCGACCCCCTCGACTGATGGAGGTCGTTTTCTCCAAGAGGGGCGTCGTCGAGTTCGTCATCACACTCCTGTGCGGGAGCTGAACTCGAGGAACATTCCCTTGAGGATTAGTTATCAGCCACTTGATGTCGGCTGAGGTTCCTTCCCGAAATCATTTTCGGGTTTCTTGCCGATCGCTTTGGCGATCAGAAACCTTCAAGGTCCTCAGGGGGTTCACTCCGTCCAAGTCTTGCCCCATCTTCGAGGTGGACCAGTGTTGCTTGTCCCTGTAGACACCCCGGCTCTCGGAAGACGTGGCCGAAATATGGAGTGTCCACGGACACAAACATTGTTAACGCAGATAGGCTCAGTACCGAATGAGAAAATGCGAGCGTCCGTTTTTTTTTTTAAAATATGTGTGTGTGTATTTACCTAGTTGTACCTTGTTGTATTTTACGGGAAGGGGAGCTATGCTCGTGGGGTCCCGTCTTCATATCTCATTTTATCTAAACTATTTTTAAATTCATGTATTGTTTTTGCACACACCACTTTCTCATCTAACTTGTTCCAACTGTCTATTACTCTGTGAGGAAAGCTGTTCTTTTTCAAATCTCTTCTATAGTTGTCTTTTTTTATTTTCTTTCCGTGTCCTCTTGTATTTCTGTCATCCCATTTTATCAGATTCTCTCTATCAGTAATTTCTATGCCTTTCATGATTCTGTAAATAGCTATCAAATCTCCTCTCTCTCTTCTTTGCTCTAGTGTCTGTAGTTTAAGTTTTTGTAGTCTCTCTTCATATGATAGTTTTGAGAGTGTTGGTGCCAGTTTTGTGATTGCTCTTTGTATTCTTTCAAGTTTTTTTATACATTTTTTTTTACTTGGTGACCATATCGTTGCTGCATATTCCAATCTTGGTCTTATCAGGGTGATTAGGATTTTCCTCACCATTTCTTCATCCAGGTATGTAAATGCCACTTTGATTGTTCTTATTAAATTATAAGTTTCTCCAAAAATCTTATTTATATGTTTCTCAGGTGACATATTATTCATAACAATGACTCCCAGGTCCTTCTCATTTTCTACTTTTTTTATTCCTTCCTCTCCCAAATTATATGATCCTGTTATTCTGTTTTTGCTTTTTTCCAAATTCCATTATACTACACTTTTTTGTATTGAACTCCATCTCCCACTTCCTACTCCATTCTTGTACTTTATTTAGATCTCTCTGTAGTGATTCACAATCTTCTTCAGTTTTCACTCTTTTCAGTAGTTTTGCATCATCTGCAAAGAAGCTCATATAGCTTTCAATTCCTTCATCCATATCATTAATATATATAGCAAACATTATTGGGGCCAGAACTGTTCCCTGCGGGACACCGCTTATTACTTCATTCCATTTTGAGTGCTGATCTCTTATCACTACTCTCATTTTTCTTTCTTGCAAAAAGTCTTCCATCCAATTTAGCAATTTACCTTGTATTCCTCCTTCATATTCTAATTTCTTAAGCAACTTCTTATGTGGTACTTTGTCAAAAGCTTTTTTTAGGTCTAGAAATGCACAATCAGCCCATCCATCTCTTTCTTGTATTATATCTATTAGCCTTGAATAGAAACATATTAAATTGGTGACGCATGATCGTCCTTGTCTGAATCCAAATTGCCTTGGATTTAGTACGTTGTTTTTTTCCAAGTATTTTACCCATCTACTTTTGATAATTCTTTCACAAATTTTTGCTATTGTACTTGTTAGAGAGACTGGTCTATAGTTGGTAGGTTCTTCTTTATTTCCTCCTTTATATATAGGTACTATATTTGCTTTTTTCCAATCTTCTGGAACTTTTCCTTCTTTTAAGGAACTGCTTATTATGCTATGTATTTTGTCTGCCAGTTCATTCCTGCATTCTTTCAGAATCCAGTTTGCTATTTCATCTGGCCCATGCGATTTTCTGACATCAAAATTACCCAAGTGTATCAATATTTCATTCTTTGTTACTTCTATTTCTTCCATAGGGGGGACTTTTTCTTTCCACTCAATCTCTTCAGGTTGTATATTTTCCCTTGTAAACACTGATTTAAAATGTTTGTTCATAATTTCTGCCATTTCCATTTCCTCAGTGTATTCAACTCCTCCTTGTCTTAATTTCTCCAAGTCTTGTTTGTTTTTCAGTTTATTGTTTACAAATCTGTAGAATAGTTTTGGTTGATCTTTACACTTTTCTATAACATCTTTTTCATATTTTCTTTTTTCCTCTCTGCGCTTTTGTACATATTCATTTCTATAACCAGTATATATTTTCCATTTTTCAGGTCTTCTGTCTTTTTTCCATCTGGTCCAGGCTTTGTCTCTTTTGTCTTTTAACTCCCTACAACTTTTGTTGTACCAGCATTTTACATATTCTTTTTCTTGTTTTTGTCTTGGGACATACTTTTCCACTCCTTTTTTGTAAATTTTTGTCAAAATATTCCATTTCTCTTCCACTGTTGTTTCTTCTTTGTATATTTCTTCCCAGTTTTCTTGTTGGAAGAATTCTCTTATTTTATCAAAGTTTGTTTTTTCATACATCATTCTTCCTTTTCTATATTGTTCATTTCTTTTCATATATTTTTCTTCATTAAGTTCCAGTTCAATCAATATGTGGTCACTTTTACCTATTGGTGTTTTATATTCAATCTTGTCCACTATTCTAGGTTCAGATGTAATTATTAAGTCTAGCCTCGATGGTTCTTCTTCATTTCTATACCTAGTGTTCTCTTGTATCCATTGTGTCATTGAATGGTCAGTAATCATCTCAAGTAGAGCATTTCCCCATGAGTCATCACCACTCTTTACTGTCATTTCTTCCCAGCAGATTTCTTTGCAATTAAAGTCGCCCATCATAACTATTCTTCCTCCGTCTTCCATTATTTTAGTTAATGCTATCTTTGTGTCCTCTAACATACTTTTATATTCACTCTCCTCCCATGAGGCTGTTTTCGGAGGCACATAATTGATCACAAATTTTCTGCTCTTCTTATCTCTGTCTTCCACTTCTATCATAATCATCTCTACTGTATTCTTTCCATATATGACACCTTTCACGTTTATATCCTTCTTAGTCAGGAACATAACTCCACCCCCTTGCTTTTTCTCTCTGTTTCTAATCCAATAATTGTATGCATCATGTCCTACACTGTTGGGTGGTAGTGGGCCTTTTAATTTTGTTTCTACAATTCCCATTATGTCCGGTTCTTTTTCTTTCAAATAATCATTCAGCTCATTCAATCCTGTTATTAATCCATCTATATTTGTGTAAGACACTCTTAGTTTTCTGCCACTTCCATTGTGTTCTCTGTTTCCCTTATGTTTTTCTTTTGTATGTCGAACTTCCTTAGTTTCATGTTCACTACTCTCCAATAGAATCTTTCTTTCTCTGACTCCGTTCTGTTCTCGTTTTTTGCCTTAGCTTCCAGTCTTTTCTGCTTTTCTTCCTCTCTTTCCTCTTTATTCATTTCTCTTTTTATCCATATCTTTTTGTATTGTTCACTTGTTGCTAGTTTCCCTGTTTTGGATAAGATATTCTCTGCCGTTGTTTGTGACTTGAATTTAATCTTAATTGGTCTGGTCTTGTCTGTGCTATACTTTCCGAGTCTAAATTTCTCTTCGATTTGTTTCATAATTTCTGGTTCATCTTCTTGAACTGATTCTAGTAATTGGCTTACTTTTTCATTTTCCTCTTGGATTCTTGTGGTTCTATCTGTGTTGTGTTTCTCTTCCATTCCTAATATAATTATACATTTCTTCTTGTCTGCTAAATCCCTTACTATATTCTCCTTTTGTCTCATCACTTTAATAACTGAGTCTTCAGTATGTTCTTTCAATTGCTGTTTGACTATGTCAGTGAATGAAACCTTATTTCCTTCTTGGGTTTTCTTCCAATTTTTACTTTCTTTAGCTATCGTTTCTCTGTTTTCTTTACTATTCTTCTTCAATTCCTCATTCTCCACCTTTACCTCTCTTAACTGTCTTTTTAGGTCTTCTATTTCATCAGTTAAGTTTTTATTCGCCTTTTCCAGTTCTTCCAATCTTTCAACCCTTTGTAAAATGGTGTTCATATGACCTAACCTACTCTCCAAGTCCTCGATCACCTTATCAACCTTCTTCTCTAGTCTTGTCAGTCGGGGGGGGGGGGGTTGTGTCCCCCCCACCCTCTTTAAATCCCTTGAAAATATTCTCATCACTTTCTGCTATATTGCTCCTATCTATACCTCTAATCTTCACATTCCTATTAGACATGTCGTCATCATCCAACTCGTCTTGGGGTCGTTTGTCTACCTTACGGCGGCCCGTCAGGGCCATTTCCTCCACTTCCTCATTACCTTCCATTTCCCCAGCAATCCCTCCCCCTCTCCTCTTTCCTTACTTTCCCACTACCCCACGAGCAATTTCCCCCCACCCTGCAAATACAAAAAGGCACTTCTCTTTGCGTTGGGATCCACAATCTTCACTTTTCTTCAGAAAGTTCTTCAAGCCGTCCGTTCGTTGAAAGTGTGTGTGTGTGTGTGTGTGTGTGTGTGTGTGTGTGTGTGTGTGTGTGTGTGTGTGTGTGTGTGTGTGTGTGTGTATATATATATTTCTATATATATATATATATATATATATATATATATATATATATATATATATATACGTATGTCTATCAATGTATGACGTAAACGGAATAGGAAACACAGGAGTCTTAGTCTTGAGTTTATTCCTGACTGGTTTGGCAGGTATGCTTTTTCAAAGCATACCTGCGAAACTAATCAGGAATAAACTCAAGACTAAGACTCCTGTGTTTCCTATTCCGCTTACGTCAACCTGTCAGAATGTCTCAACTATCAATGTATATATAAGTCTATACACAATATTGATAATATATTTATAGGCATGTATATATATATATATATATATATATATATATATATATATATATATATATATATATATATATATATACATATATGTATGTATGTATATTGCAGAAACCACAGGGAAAATAAAGTCGAAATACTAAACGTTTTCGTCTATTACGACATCCTCAGAGTACAAGAAAAAGAAATAGAACACAATATTTATACAGAAATAAGAAAACTGGGGAAGGTTATAGCCATATAAAACCTTCGGACAATATACATACACACACATTCATGTACACATGGAAATAATAATAGTAATAAT
Organism: Oratosquilla oratoria; assembly: GCF_046742065.1. Taxonomy (NCBI): domain Eukaryota; kingdom Metazoa; phylum Arthropoda; class Malacostraca; order Stomatopoda; family Squillidae; genus Oratosquilla; species Oratosquilla oratoria. The sequence continues at coordinate 305,379 of NW_027467473.1, read as the reverse complement.
AATAATAATAAAAAAAACAATAAAACAGCAAATACAAAAGAGAATAAACATGTGGCCGAAAAGTCCACAGGACATCTGTCGCAATTAGGAGCCATGGTACTGCTTCATTATCCTAATAATTATGAAATGATCTAGTTCAAATAAAACTGAACTCAAGTTGATATTATTATAAAAATTGCTCTTTATAAAACTGGATTCAATGATGTTCCTTTCTAAAACAGATTTACAAACAACAATTTTTTTAACATTGTCCCAGTCAATAATATGGTTTGTGTCCCTTGCATGGACAAAAACCTCACTAGACATTTGGCCCGTCCTTATACTATATCTTTGTTGATTCATCCTAATATCTAATTCCTTACCAGTTTGGTCAATGTAATAGGAGCTACAGTGTTTACAGGGAATACTATAGACACATCCCACATTATTGCAAGAGGAATTTTCAATCAACTCGGTTCAAAATAACAAAACAATTACTTTTGTCATCTTTAGTGGTATGTAAATCTTTATCATTTTTCAATTCTTTGTAAGCTAGTGAGACACGTATGGGATATTTTGGGATACTAGGAGCCGTTAGTGAAGTGTATATGAATCCTTTGCAAATATTAAGGTCTTGTACAGGAACATCACCATATTTTTCCAAATTGCGAAATCCTTTGGCTACATCCACATAATCAATAGCAAAGAGTTGATTATGTTGACAAAATGAAAATTTTGTTGAATGATGAGGTAACGTATTCTAAACTCCACAAGAATCCACTTGAGTCAGTTAATAAGAATCTTAAAAAGTATTTGAAAGGGAATGACTATGAGGAACCCCTTACCCCCAGTTCTAAGCAATTTGTATATGGAGTTCTTTGAAAGGGAATTGTTACCTTGTATTCTCCCCTGTAAAGTCATCTGGTATCGATATGTCCATGACATTTTATGTATTTGGCCCACTGATATTAATTTGGACAATTTTGTTATTAAATTAAATTATTTAGTGCCTTCAATTAAATTTAAAACTGAGGTAGAACAAGATAACAAATTGCCCTTTCTAGATGTTTCTATTATTAGGAAATATAGATGGTTTAGGTTTGACATTTTTAGGAAACCAACCAATGTTTTGTCATATGTCCATTTCTATTCTGCACATCATATTAATACTAAGGTTTCTGTTTTTTCATCCATGCTTTTCCGAGCTTATAGAATTTGCAGTCCAGAATTTTTAGAACAAAAACAAGAAAAATATATGACATTGCATCGGGCTTGAAATATCCTAAATATGTTTTAGATAAAGCACAATATGGGGCCAGGAAGTCTTATTTTAATACATCCCAAAAAGATACTTTTTGCAAGAAAAATCTTTTAGTTCTTCCCTTTCATGAAAATCTTGTAAGACTTCCTCGCATCCTTAAGGAGTTTAATATTAATGTTATTTTCAAAAATAGAACCATCAAAGAACTCCTCATTAAGAATTCCCCCTGCAATAATGTAGGATGTGTCTATAGTATTCCCTGTAAGCACTGTAGCTCCTGTTACATTGGCTAAACTGGTAAAGAATTAAATATTAGGATGAATCAACACATATGTAGTGTAAGGCTATAACCTTCCTCAGTTTTCTTATTTCTGTATAAATATTGTGTTCTATTTCTTTTTCTTGTATTCTGAGGATGTCATAATAGACGCGTTTAGTATTCAGACTTTATTTTCCCTGTGGTTTCTGCAATATCATTTAGTCACGCGTTATTGTGATTGTTTTTGCAATATATGTATACATGTGTGTGTATAATACACACACACACACACACACACACACACACACACACACACACAGACACACACATATATATGTATATATATATATATATATATATGTATATATATATATTTATATATGTGTATATATATATATACATACACACACACACACACACATATATATATATATATATATTTATATATATATATAATATACATATATATATATGCATATATATATATATATATATATATATATTAAAAATCACAGCATACTCTGCATTAGTGATCTTTTTCTTTAGGCTTTCCATTCTTCTGAGTATTTTCTGAAGCAAGGAGAGAAAAAATAATATTTCCGAATGAGTCCATGTTTGGAAATAAAAACTTACAGTTAACGACGTTTCGCCCACACATAATTGTCTTCCGGTAATTTATTGAATGCATTCCTTACAACAGTATACAGAAATGAAGATATTAAGGAGAGGTTAATGGTTACATGAGTCATGTTCTATGGGTGACACGGGATGCTCCGAAGGCTCCTAAAGTACAACACATATTTTGTTGAATGTTAATTATTGGCATATGGTCTCTTATAAAAACAGCCTCTGAACATTTCAGTTTCTTCCTGTTACAATTCTTAACCAAAACTGAAGTGCTTTGATTGAGTTGGTCCCGTGTAATGCTGCTATTGTGGGATTTTGTCACGTGGGATCTTATCGCGCCATTTTGCATGTGTTGTGTGAGCCTCTAAGTTAATGTTTTTAGTGGTTTGGCCTATATACTCTTTTTTGAAAAGCACACCGTCTTTGTATGAATTACTTGAGTATCTATATACCACATTATTTTTCTTGAGTTTATCCGTGGATGCTGCCATATTGTTTATCATCACCAGCGATGATGTTCTTGGGTTACGGTAATAAGCTATTAAGTTTATTTTGTGCTCTTGGTTTTTGGGCTTACAGTTTTTATGGATGATGTCTTTTAAAACTTGTTCATCTTTTTTATACGCTGATGATATTGTGTTTTGGTAATACTGTATATGTTTGTTATTTTTCTTGCTTTCTATTTCTTTATTGTTTGTGTTGGCTTTCTCCACGTTTTTAATTTCTTTATCAATGTCCCTCATTGCAAAGCCG
>NW_027467473.1:287500-297500 GCF_046742065.1 Oratosquilla oratoria | reverse complement strand
AATTTTATACCATCGAACTGCATTCGATTCAATCGCCTCGAGTGCAAACTTATTTCGCATAATGATGACGCGATTAACGATGATGATTATATATACTTTTAAATTAGATCTACTTTCTAATAGCATGAGGCCAATGTTTCTTGTCCGGTAAGTGTTTAGCGTGATATATATACTCTCTTATGTCATTTTCTTTTAAAACCTTAAAGGTTTATATCAAGTCCTTCCCTCAGTCTATGCTCTTGAAAATAGGAACTATAGGTATCCCTTCAACAAGTTTAATTTTTTGCCAAAAATCTTTATAGATTCTCGGGGAGCCTAAAGGACGCCAGGAAGAGCTTCTGATGGGCTCTAAAACCTCTTGAAGGGGAGGGTTTTCTTTCCACAGAATAAAATCGTCTGGTAAGAACAAGATCATTGAAGTCAAAACAACCGTCATTGTCCTCTACCTGGAGTTAACAGTATTTTCTCTGAGCTCCCTTGGCTTTCCATTGGCAGTCACGAGGTAATTTTGTTATTGTGGAGATAGTCAGGAAGGCTTCCTGGCCTGAAATGGGTCGTCGAGTAACTTGGGCGTGGCACTAGCACTCGACTAAATCAATATAATGGGGGCTATTTTTTTTTTTTTTTTTTTCTAAGTCACCAGTTTTCGACTGATCTTTTCAAAATTTGGCATTACAAGCCCACCGGCTGCGCCGGCCCAGCTACGCCGGGGGCCTTGGCCTGCGGCGCTGCGCCATAGGCGCGGGCGCTGCGCGCCCTGGGCTACGCCCCTTTTTTGGAAAATAAAGAGTTCTTCTTCGAGTTCTTCTTCGAGTTCTTCGAGTTCTTCTTCGAGTTCTTCGAGTTCTTTTTCGAGTTCTTCGAGTTCTTGGAGTTCTTCGAGTTCTTCTTCGAGTTCTTCGAGTTCTTCTTCGAGTTCTTCTTCGAGTTCTTCTTCGAGTTCTTCATCGAGTTCTTCGAGTTCTTCTTCGAGTTCTTCGAGTTCTTCTTCTTCGAGTTCTCCTTCTTCTTCGAGTTCTTCTTCTTCGAGTTCTCCTTCTTCTTCGAGTTCTTCGAGTTCTTCTTTTCGAGTTCTTCGAGTTCTTCTTTTTCGAGTTCTTCGAGTTCTTCTTTTTCGAGTTCTTCGAGTTCTTCGAGTTCTTCCTCTTCGAGTTTTTCGATTTCTTCTTCGAGTTCTACTTCTTCGAGTTCTTCGAGTTCTTCTTCTTCCTCTTCTTCGAGTTCTTCGAGTTCTTCTTCTTCTTCTTCTTCTTCTTCTTCTTCTTCTTCTTCTTCTTCTTCTTCTTCTTCTTCTTCTTCTAAGAAGGACACTGGGTTCGTTGGAACATTTAAGGGTGATTAGAGAAAAACATATACGAAAAACACCTATAGCGGGGGTGTCCCGCTTTTCGTAGTGTGCGCGACCGAAACGGGAAACGAATCAAAAACGGGTCAAGGTTTAAAAATTATATTCGAGTTCTCCTTCTTCTTCGAGTTCTTCTTCTTCGAGTTCTCCTTCTTCTTCGAGTTCTTCTTCTTCGAGTTCTTCTTCGAGTTTTTCTATTTCGAGTTCTTCGAGTTCTTCTTTTTCGAGTTCTTCGAGTTCTTCTTTTTCGAGTTCTTCGAGTTCTTCTTTTTCGAGTTCTTCGAGTTCTTCGAGTTCTTCCTCTTCGAGTTTTTCGATTTCTTCTTCGAGTTCTACTTCTTCGAGTTCTTCGAGTTCTTCTTCTTCCTCTTCTTCGAGTTCTTCGAGTTCTTCTTCTTCTTCTTCTTCTTCTTCTTCTTCTTCTTCTTCTTCTTCTTCTTCTTCTTCTTCTAAGAAGGACACTGGGTTCGTTGGAACATTTAAGGGTGATTAGAGAAAAACATATACGAAAAACACCTATAGCGGGGGTGTCCCGCTTTTCGTAGTGTGCGCGACCGAAACGGGAAACGAATCAAAAACGGGTCAAGGTTTAAAAATTATATTATTGAAATGTTAGGTACCCGTTTGGTCAACAGGCAACGGATGCTCGGGCGCCCCTCTGGAGATTTTGCTTTGGCGACTGACAAACGATTTTATTCCTCTGAGGAGGAGCCCCAGGAACGCTTTAGGAAATCTGCATCATATCTCGAGCCTTTCGAGATTACATACATCTTTCCTAACTTGTTGCCGGGGCTCCCCTCAGCTGAATAAAATCGTCGGCCTACCCCCTCGACTGACGGAGGGTGTCTTCTCCAAGAGGGGTGTTGTCGAGTTCGTCATCCATCGCACTCCTGTGCGGGAGCTGAACTCGAGGCACATGCTCTTGAGGGTTAATTATCAACCAACTCTTATCGGCTGAGGTCCCTTCCCGAAAGCATTTTCGGGTTTCTTGACGACCGCTTTGGCGATCAGAAGCCTTCAGGGTTGGATAATTCCTTCCAAGTCTTGCCTCTTGTTCGAGGTGGACCAGTGTTGCTTGTTCCTGTAGAGACACCCCAGCTCTCGGAAGACGTGGCCGAAACGCAGAGTGCCCACGGACACAAACATTGTTAACACAGATAGGGTCAGTAACGAATGACAAAATGTGAGCGTCGGTTTCTTTGGAAAATGTGTGTGTGTGTGTGTGTGTGTGTGTGTGTGTGTGTGTGTATAAACATATATATATATATATATATATATATATATATACAGTATATATCTATATATATACACACACACACACACATATATATATATGTATATGTACATATATATATATATACATATACATATATACACACACACACACACACATATATATATATATATATATATATGTATATATATATATGTATATATATATATATATATATATATATATATATATATATATATATTCTTCGAGGTAAAGGTGGGATTTCGTCAGGGATGTGTTATGTCACCCTGGCTGCTCAATCTTTACATGAATGGGGTGGTGCGAGAGGTGAATGCAAGGGTAGTGGGTCAGGGGTTGGAGATGGTTAAAGAAAATGGAGAAAAGTGGGAAGTGAGCCAGTTGTTGCTTGCGGACGACACTGCGCTTGTAGCAGGATCAGAGGAGGGATTGAGGAGGTTAGTGACAGAGTTTGAGAAGGTGTGTGAAAGAGGGAAGCTGAAGATAAATGTGGGCAAAATAAGGTGATGAGATGTAGAAGGGGAGAGAGTGACAGCAAGCTGGAAGTGAGCATTAAGGGTGAAAGACTGGAGGAAATGGATAGTTTTAGATACTTGGGTGCACATGTGGAAGGAAGGGGAGGAGTGGGGGTGGAGGTAAAATGTAGATTGAGAGAAGCGAGTAAATGCCTTGGTGGATTAAAAAGTGTAATGAGAAATAGACATCTGGGAATGGATATTAAGAGGAGGTTATATGAAGGAGTAATTGTGTCAACAGCACTGTACGGGGCAGAAACATGGAACATGAGAGAGGAAGAGAGAAGAAATATGAATGTGTTTGAGATGAAATGTTTGAGAAGTATGATAAGGGTTACTAGGCTAGATAGAGTAAGAAATGAGGAAATTTCGTCACTTTTGATGTTGTCAATTCCCTTTAGAATTTTAAAGACCTGTATCAAGTCATTTCTGAGTCTACGCTTTTTTAGGGAAAACAGATGTTTTAGTCGATTTTCGTATGATTTATTTCTTATATTTGGAATCAGTTTTGTGGCTCGCCGTTGTACTTTTTCCAGTCTGTCAATGTCTTTAATGAGATTCGGTGACCATACGGAAACAGCATATTCCAAATGTGGACGAACTAACGATTTATATAGCTTGTTAATGAGTGATGGACTTTTGAAATCAAAAGATCTCGCAATCAGTCCTAGAATCTTATTTGCTTTCTCAGAGGCTGAAATATACTGCTTGGATGATTTGAGATCGTTATTGATAATTACGCCGAGATCTTTTTCACTATTCACTTTTGTTAACGAAATTCCAAATAACTTGTAATCGTACTTACTGTTATTTTTACCTATGTGCATTACCTTGCATTTACTTGTGTTAAATTTCATTAGCCACTTTTTAGACCATTGCTGTAATTTATCTAAATCTTCTTGAATATATAATTGATTAAAGTGATCATTTGCCATTCCGCATAGTTTTGTATTACCAGCAAATTTGGAAACAGTAGATTTTAGTCCATGGTCTATATCATTTATATATACTATGAATAGAAGTGGCCCAAGAACGGAACCCTGAGGAACTCCACTTGTAACATTTTTCCATCTAGAAGTTTTTCCATTTAAAACAAATCTTTGTTTTCGATCATTCAACCAATTACTAGTGCTACTTAATAGGGTACAACTTATTCTGTGTGAAGCTAATATAATAAGTAGTCTTTCGTGGAGGACGGTATCAAAAGCTTTTGCAAAGTCTAGATATATTAAATCTATATTGTTTCTTTTGTCATAATTCGAAATAACTGTGTTGTAGAATTCGAGTAAGTTAGTCATGCAAGAACGTTTCCGTCTGAAACCTTGCTGGCTATCATTTATCAAACGGTTACTTTCTAAATGATGTTCGATACTATCTCTGATGATAATTTCCATTGTTTTTCCTACGATCGAAGTCAAACTTATAGGCCTATAGTTATTTGGTTTCTTTTTGTCACCTTTTTTGAATATGGGAGTAACGTTAGCTAGCTTCCATTCTCTTGGGACATCTCCGGATATGATGGATTTCTTGAAAAGAATTTCTAATAGAACAACAATCTCATTTTTAATTTCCTTTAAGATTCTTGGATGCCAACCGTCCCTGGTGTTTTATTAACTTTGAGTTTCTCTATACATCTTTTAATTTTTTCTTTTGTTATATTTACCGTGGTGAGTAAGTTTACCCTAGACTTTTCACAGGTTTCAGTTTGGAGTTCACTTTGAGGTGTTTCGTTTACGAATACCAAGCTAAAATAATTGTTTATAATATTACACATTCCTTCATTTGAATATTCAAGTTGACCATCAGCAGATAATAGTGGACCAATGTGATTCCTAACAGCCTTTTTATCTCTAATGTAACTATAGAATTCTTTGGGATTCTCTTTGGATTTATCAGCGATATTCATTTCGTATTGTCGTTTTCTTTCTTTTTTTCATTGTCTTTTTTAAATCTCTCTGCATTGATAAATAACTTTCATAGTCATTAGATGCACCCGAGCACTTATATTTCTTATAAGCCTGTCTCTTTTTAGCAATACTTTTTTCAGTTTCTTTGCCGAGCCACTTTGGGCGAGCCGGATTTGGGGGACGTCTGTTCTTAAAAGGAATGTAAATATGAATCATCTTAGTGAGCGTATTTTGAAATATTTCCCACATCTGATCTACAGGTCTTTCGCTTAATTTTGCCTCCCAATCTGTTAGCTGAAGCTCCTGACGTAGACCTATGAACTGAGCTTTACTGAAATCGGGCATTTTAGAAACATAAGTTTCTATTCTAAAAAGTTTTAGGAGTTTGAATCTAACTAAGTTGTGATCGCTATTTGCAACAGTTTCGCCGACTTCTACATCAGTTACCATGTTTTCGTGGCTAGTGATCAATAGATCGAGTAAGTTTCCATATCTTGTGGGCTCTTTTACATGCTAAATTAAGTACTTGTCACCAAGAAAATCAATCAAGCGACTACCTATATTGCCATGTTCAAGGGTCATCCAATCAATGTTAGTAAAATTTAAATCACCCATTATCAATAAATCCCGGTTGCAGAAACTAGACAGTTTTTGAAATAACAGTTTGTCGTCTGCTAATGATAATGTCTTTGGCCTATATATTACACCTACATTCATTTTTTGTCCATTTATTTGGGTTAACTCAAAACCCACAAACTATCATATGCATCCTGTTTCACTTTCTCTAAAACACAAGCATGGACATTGTTTTTAACGTACAACAGAACACCCCTACCTTTCTTGTGGTTTCTATCCTGATGAAAGTGTTTAAATCCCGCAATATCAAATTCAGCTTCGAACTCTGTACCATTTAACCATGTCTCGGTTATCCTATCATATCGAGATTTTCGCTTTTGACGTACGCCTGTATTTCTTGAAATTTGCTCCTAATACTACGAGCATTAAAGTACATGGTTTTAAGAAACTCGTGATTATTTCTTTTTGACACATTTTGATTTTCAATATCATGTCTTACATTATAATTTTGTTTTTATTAACACCTTGCTCTATATTATTATTTGGTCCTTCATTGAGATTCAATGCCTCATTAACATTTCTCCCATCAAAATTAACATTTCCCCCATCACAGACATCTGATCGCTCACGGTCATCCGATCTCTTTTGTACATTTTGTTCCCCTACGTCACCGCGATTCACACCGTCCTCCCGTCGTTCACTGACATTCTGTCCGGCATTCCTTCCTAAAATTATATTTTGTCCTCCAGTGACATTATATTCTACCGTGATATTTTTTTCCTCCACTATAATTACATCCCATCGTGATCTTTTGTCTTCCACTGTCATTACATCCCATCGTGATATTTTGGCCTTCATTGACATTCTGTCCGGCATCCCTTCCTAAAATTATATTTTGTTCTCCACTAATATTATATCCTTCCGTGATATTTTCTCCTACAGTATCATTACATTATATCGTGATATTTTGTTCTCCACTATCATTACATCCCATCGTGATATTTTGTCCTCCACTGTCATTACATCCCATCGTGACATTTTGTCCTTTGACATTACATCCTAATGTGACATTTCGTCCTCTACCGACATTATATCCTAAAATTATATTTTGTCCTTACTGGCATATTGTTCTACATTAATGCTATACTCTCCTCTGTTTTCCCAAGTACACTCTGTTTCCCCTTCCCTTTGGGCTTCTACCCCAAAAAAGGAACTAGTACATTACAAACTCCCACAAAGAGGTTTGTAAGAACATCTTTGCCTCTGCGGGTAAGGTGGATCCCATCAGAAGCGTAAAGGTCATGACGTCTGGAAAAGAGATACCAAGGATCAAGAAAGTGGTATCCCAATTGTGTGCACAATTGCGATATCCTATCATTGATCCCTATGGCTCTACTGTTCCAACACGAGCCTGCGTAGATCCTCGAGAGGATCCCACAGACTACGTGACGACTCCCACGTTCCTTCATCTCCTAAAGGAGGACCTTGTAATTCCGAACAAATTCCTCTGATCTCACCCTACCTACATCGTTACTTCCTGTATGAACAACCGTAACCGTGTTCGTCCGTCCTTGCTCCCTGATGGACTGGGTACAATCGGCGATCCCACGGCCCGGATGACATACAAGCTTGCAACGTCGTTTAGTCTTCCGCTGCAGGATGTCGTCATAGCCTCGCACCATGGAGTCCCCCACCACCAAGAACTCCTGATTTTCAGCAACTTCATCCTCCAGCAGAGTAAAACGATTGGCTAGAGCCAGCGGTTGCTCCACAGGGCACACGCCTACCGAATGCGGGCTCGACAAACGGGACCTCGTGGAGCGCCACTCGCTCACGGCCGTGACAGAAGGGGAAGAAGTGGAACGCTCTTTGGGCTGTGGGAAGGGTTCTCTCTTCTCACAGAGCGCACTCCTGAGAAGACGAATTTCTTCCTCACACATTCTGAGACGGTCCTCCAGGTTCACACAACCTTCACAAGCCATTTCGCTCCTCCTTTAGCAATACAAACGGCAAAGAGAAAATACAAAGCAACAAAAAGAAAACCAAAGCGGTCTCTAATAAACTAAATACACGAAGCTTACTCTGCTTACCTTATACTAGTTCTCCTACCTTTGGAGTACAGTAACAGAATACTGTTTTGAACTTAAATAGAACACTACACTTTATCTTATATCTGTAACTGTATAGCGCTATACGTATACAATTACAAAAACACAACACAATCACTTAACACTATTCGGAGATATAAATTTCACAGGTATTCGCTAGTTGGTGTCTGTGCAGAAAAACGAGCTCTCTAGCTGAGGTCACGAGCAGACTGAGCTGAGGTCACGAGCAGACTGAGCTGACCCTTTGAACACACAAGTGGTTCAACAATGGCGGTACCGTAGGCATCGCTCATTTATTTGTTTATTTATATCTCCGTTTATAGCCACGAAATTATTCATCTCAATATTTGTAAGGTTATTCCCGACATCACTTCAAATTTTTATCGCTACAGTGATAAATCATATATCATACCTTTAAATTATTTTGTATTCAATGTCTTAAGCTGTTAGAATGATATATTTATAGAATGGTAATTCCTAAGGTGATAATTATGGAGTAAAGAAAACGGTTATTTTCACTTTATGGCAACTGCTGCCAACCTTGAGTACAGCTTACGTCATAACGTCTTTATGTTTTTATCCGTTATCAATCGCTTTGTGTGTGTGTGTGTTTGTGTGTGTGTGTGTGTGTGTGTGTGTGTGTGTGTGTGTGTGTGTGTGTGTGTGTGTGTGTGTGTGTGTGTGTTTGTGTGTGTTTGTGTGTGTGCGTGTGTGTGTGTGTGTGTGTGTGTGTGTGTGTGTGTGTGTGTGTGTGTGTGTGTGTGTGTGTGTGTGTGTGTGTGTGTGTGTGTGTGTGTGTGTGTGTGTGCATTGTGTGTGCACGCTTGCCCCTTCTCCTGTATGCAAGCCTGTGTGTGTGTGATTCGCCATGGTCTTGGATCACGTGTTGGACTCGTGATTGACATCTATTTCCCTCACGGAAGAGAGCTCAGAGTTCATATATAACCGATCTATGGGTACTGCTGTGACCTTACACGCACACACATACACACCCAACTCCCCGCCCACGAAAGTTGGAGTAACGATTCGCAGCGCAGCGATACTGAAATTATTTCAACCCTGGGCGGGATTCAAACATTTGTGTGTATGCGCGTGTGCGCGCAAGCATGTGTGAGCTCTTCAATTCATGTAATTTCTATAACCATATTTAAACGTTATGACTAGATTAACTCAGAGTACAATACAATATATGCGGAAACAAGTGAAAGCTAGAATAATAGCCTAAGACTGACTCAATCCTATAATACAATTAGATAAACACAAAGAGCGATGGCACCCCCACCTAAGTACTAACAAATTTGGTGTGGATACCTTGTGAGTGACTTACTCATAGGTCTGTCTCTATTAGTCTAAATCAACGCCCCCCCCCCTCATGTTTGTAGTATCTCCCGTCAATAAATATCATGATGCATCTTCAACAGGCTTTCTCGTTCGGTCATATTCGCGAGATGATTATGTCTCTATTTTGGAAAAAAAAAGAGACTAGGTCACAACTGTATATTAGATACTTGGGTGCGAATATGACAAGAAAGGGAGGAGTGGGGGTGGAGGTAGAATGTAGATTGAGAGAAGCGAGTAAATGCCTTGGTGGATTAAAAAGTGTAATGAGAAATCGACATCTGGGAATGGATGCTAAGAGGAGGTTATATGAAGAAGTGATTATGCCAACAGCAATGTACGGGGCAGAAACATGGAACTTGAGAGAGGAAGAGAGAAGGAGTTTGAATGTGTTTGAGATGAAATGTCTCAGAAGTATAATAGGGGTTACTAGGCTAGATAGAGTGAGAAATGAGGAGGTGAGGAGGAGAACAGGGGTGGAAAGGGAGCTGGGAGATAGGGTTGATGAAAGAGTATTAGGATGGTTTGGACACATTGAAAGAATGAGTGAAGATTAGTAAAAGAAGTGTGCAAGGCGGAGGTGGAAGGAGTAAACATGAAGGGGCGTCCTAGGATGAGATGGATGGGTTGGGTGAAACGGGCTTTACAAAATAGAGGAATGTTTGTAGAGGAAGGACAGGAGAGGACAGAAGATAGAGGTGAATGGAGAAGGGTTGTGTATAGATGAGGCTGTGATGCATGAGGGAGAGTGGGTGGGGGATGGGGGGTGAGAGAGTATGTATGAGAAAAATTTTGACGCAGCCCGAAGGAATTTCTCCCCGTCTTCTCCTTTCCTGCATGAGGGGACGGAGAGACGGGGTCGCCGAATTTATGAAGCGGCCTTGCTGTGGATGTGCTGTGTCTTGCAGGGTGCAGGGATGACCCGTCATCCAGGAGGTGCCAAGATAGGAGAGAGGGAG
>NW_027467473.1:280000-282500 GCF_046742065.1 Oratosquilla oratoria | reverse complement strand
CTCTCTCTCTCTCTCTCTCTTTCTCTCTCTCTCTCCTTCTTTTTTTCGTAAGGTCAATCATAAAGGCAATAAAATTTCGGAAGGTGGTCATAAAAACGCCAGGAAATTTTCAAAACTGATAAACTTTTTTTTTTATGTATATAGATTCTCTTGGCAATATTTCATAAAGCTTCTCTTACCAATATTTCGTAAAGATTCTCTTGGTAATATTTCGTAAAGATTCTCTTGTTAACATTTGGTAAAGATTCTCTTGGCAATATTTCGTAAATATTTTCTCATTAATATTTCGTAAAGATTCTTTTGTCAGAATTCCGTAATTCCGTTTTTATGTATATAGATTCTCTTGGCAATATTTCGTAAAGATTCCCTTAGCGTTATTTCGTAAAGATTCTCTTGGTAATATTTCGTAAAGATTCTCTGAGTCTGAGTCAGATGTGTCCCCGGGAGTTAGTATTTCCGGTGATGACTCATTTCCGGAGTAGGAGGTTGGAAGGTTTAGAGAGAAATATTTTTTTATGTATATAGATATATAAATATATATATGTATATTATATATATATATATATATAATCCAAATTATGTATATACCAATTATATATACACACATATATATATATTTACATATACATAATATATATACATATACCAAAGGCTTTTCCCCCCTTACACGGGGGGTAGCCAAAGAGGAAAATGCACACAAATCACTCCCACTCATTTCATTTCCCATATATTCCACTCCCCTCTATCCTCCTCCCTCCCTCCTATCTTGACATCTGGATGACGGGTCATCCCTGCACCCTGCGCATCCTAGGTCAGAAGCAATGTCGCAAGACACAGCACATCCACAGCAAGGGCGCTTCATAAATTCGGCGACCCCGCCTCTCCGTCCCCTCATGCAGGAAAGGAGAAGACGGGGAGAAATTCCTTCGGGCTGCGTCAAATTTTTTTTTCAAACATACTCTCTCACCCCCGATCCCCCACCCAGTCTCCCTCATGCATCACAGCCTCATCTATACACAACCCTTCTCCATTCACCTCTACCTTCTGTCCTCTCCCGTCCTTCCTCTACAAACATTCCTCTCTTTTGTAAAGCCCCTTTCACCCAATCCATCCATCTCATCCTAGGACGCCTCTTCATGCTCACGCCTTCCACCTCCGCCTTGCACACTTCTTTTACTAATATTTCTTCACTCATTCTTTCAATGTGTCCAAACCATCCTAATACTCTTTCATCAACCCTATCTCCCAGCTCCCTTTCCACCCCTGTTCTCCTCCTCACCTCCTCATTTCTCACTCTATCTAGCCTAGTAACACCCTATCATACTTTTCAGACATTTCATCTCAAACACATTCAAACTCCTTCTCTCTTCCTCTCTTATGTTCCATGTTTCTGCCCCGTACATTGCTGTTGACACAATCACTTCTTCATATAACTTCCTGTTGGCATCCATTCCCAGATGTCTATTTCTCATTACACTTTTTAATCCACCAAGGCATTTACTCGCTTCTCTTAATCTACATTCTACCTCCACCCCCACTCCTCCCTTTCCTGTCACATTTGCACCCAAATATCTGAAACTATCCACATCCTCCAGTTTCTCCCCCTTAATGCTCACTTCCAGCCTGCTGTCACTCTCTCCCCTTGTACATCTCATCACCATACTTTTGCCCACATTTATCTTCAGCTTCCTTCTTTCACACACCTTCTCAAACTCTGTCACTAACTTCCTCAATCCCTCCTATGATCCTGCTACAAGCGCAGTGTCGTCAGCAAACAACAGCTGGGTCACCTCCTACTTTTCTCCATTTTCTTTAATCATCCCTAACCCCTGACCCACTACCTTTGCATTCACCTCTCGCACCACCCCATCCATGTAAAGATTGAACAGCTAGGGCGACATAACACATCCCTGACGAAGTCCCACCTTTACCTCAAACCATTCACTCTCTCCATTTCTAAAACTAACGCAAGCTCTACTACTCTCATAAAAACTGTTGACTGCTCTTAACAGCTTTCCTCCTATCCCATATATCTGCAGTACCTCCCACAGTGCCTTCCTGTCTACCCTGTCGTAAGCCTTTTCCAGATCCATAAAAGCCCAAAGAACATCCTTCCCCTTTCCTATAGCTTTCTCACATATCTGTCTTACCACAAAAATCTGATCTATACATCCCCCACCTGTCCTAAAACCTCCTACTTTTCTCCATTTTCTTTAATCATCCCTAACCCCTAACCCACTACCTTTGCATTCACCTCTCGCACCACCCCATCCATGTAAAGATTGAACAGCTAGGGCGACATAACACATCCCTGACGAAGTCCCACCTTTACCTCAAACCATTCACTCTCTCCATTTCTAAAACTAATACAAGCTCTACTACTCTCATAAAAACTGTTGACTGCTCTTAACAGCTTTCCTCCTATCCCATATATCTGCAGTACCTCCCACAGTGCCTTCCTGTCTACCCTGTCGTAAGCCTTTTCCAGATCCATAGAAGC
>NW_027467473.1:267500-275000 GCF_046742065.1 Oratosquilla oratoria | reverse complement strand
TCTGGGGTTCAGGGTATTGTCTCTCAGCTCCCTTGGCTTTATAATGGCAGTCACGAGGTAATTTGATTAAGCTGATGATGGTCAGGAAGGCTTACTGGCCTGAACAGGGTCGTCGAGTAACTTGGGCGTGGCACTGGCACTCGACTAAATCCATATTGTGGGGGCAATTTCTTTTAAGTCACCAGTGAACCTAAATCCTCTACGAGTCAAGTGAAAGCCTCTCCTCCGCCACCAACACAAGCCCCTTCGCCTCTCTCAGAAGGGAATGTTGATGAATGTTAATTACTGTATAATAAATATTAATTACTGTATAAGGTTTCATAATTAACGATTTAAGTAAATACGTGTACTGTTGTAATCTTTGTCTCAAATATGTAAAGTATAGATACTGTTTACATATTCTAAACATTCTGGTACCCACATACATGTACACGAAAATTACTAGGGGGGAGCAAATCCTACTTTGCGGTTTTTCACCTGTATGTGTGTGTGTGTGTGTGTGTGTGTGTGTGTGTGTGTGTGTGTGTGTGTGTGTGTGTGTGTGTGTGTGTGTGTGTGTGTGTGTGTGTGTGTGTGTGTGTGTGTGTGTGTGTGTGTGTGTGTGTGTGTGTGTGTGTGTGTGTGTGTGTGTGTGTGTGTGTGTGTTGATTTAAACGATGACAAATGTAACTGAAGGCGGAGGAAGTATACGAAGAATAATGGAAGAATTTTACTGCCCTAACGTTTTGGCCCTTGGGGTCTTCATCACAAAGTTAACAAATAATTACAACTTGGACATTTTATACACACAGTCATGTCATCTCACAGGGTGCCTAGGAAAGGTCGTCCTGCTCGGAACATTTGTCCGTTTGTTTGTTTCGACTACCAATAAACTTGTAGCTCTTGCTAAGCATATAACCTTCTGTATGGTTGATGTTATTATTAGCATTGATATAAGCTGCTTCTATTGTATCTCTTAATTTCTTCGTTGAACCTTTAATACAATTGTATTATCTATGTGTCTTAATATAGAATAAGAAAGCCTGTGGCTTATTACATCATTTTTGTTTGTATCAATACGAAATGAATAAGAAGAGTAAAGATATCAATAATTGCAACAAAGAAACACGATATATTACAGTCCCAAATTCCAACATTAATTCAACCCTGGATTAAGTCCTCTTAAAAGCAGGTATTAATATAGCTAGAACATCAGGTAGCAAATTGGGATATTTGGTTACGCGTAATTATAATAACCATACCAATGAAATTAGTATTGTATACAAAACACTATGTAAAAATTGCCCATCTTTATATTTTGGGGAAACAGGTCGTGGATTAGCAAAAAAGGTTATACGAACACAAAAATGATGTAAGAACCCACAGGTTTTCTAATTCTATAGTAAGACACATACATACACATGACCACCTTCCGGACTGGGACAATACAATTGTAATTATTAAAGGTTCAACGAAGACATTAAGAAAAACACTAGAAGCAGCGTATATTAATGCTAATAATAACATCAACCATACAGGTTTCATATCCTTAGTAAGAGCTACAAGCTTATTGGTAGTCGAAGAAAACAAACGGATAAATGGTCCGAGCACGACGACCTTTCCTAGGCACCCTGTGGGATGAAATGACTGTGTATAAAATGTCCAAGTTGTACGTATTTGTTAGCTTTGTGATGAAGACCCTAAGGGCCGAAACGTTAAGGCAGTAAAATTCTTCCATTATTACCTCGTATGCTTCCTCCGCCTTCAGTTAGATAAAATGTTGTAGCGCATTTGTAAATAATAATCACCAAAAACCCACAGTCGGAATAAAAGGAAACTTTAAAAGAAAGTGTAACTTCTATATTTTGGCTAATAGTTATAGCCCTCTTCAGAAAAGTACTTTCCGGAAGAGGGCTATAGCTATTTGCCCAAACATAGAAGGTACACTTACTTCTAAAGTTTCCTTTTATTCCGTCTGTGGGTTCTTCGCGATTAATATATATATATATATATATATATATATATATATATATATACATATATATATACATTTTTATATATATACAAATTTCATAAGCCACACGTGAATCACAAATATGGAGAGTCCACTAGCATTAGGAAAAACACACGGAGTCCAAGCGCTTTCGTAATATATTCACATTATCAAGGAATACAGAAAATTGACTTTTCTGTATTTCTTGATAATGTGAATATATCACGAAAGTACTCAGTCTCCATGTGTGTTTGCTCTTCCTAGTGGACTCTGCGTATATATATATATATATATATATATATATATATATATATATATATATATATATATATTAGTAAAGAAGGGGAGCAGGTTCTCAGTAATACACGTGGAGTTATAAACGACAGCATTGCTGTAGTTGTTCAGTTTTTTCTTCGTATTCTCGATTTTCCTGATTAGAGATTTTCCATTAACCGGGTGGATTGAAACTAGGTCTCTATATTCTTCCATTTGTTCTATTTGAAATCAACGTTTCGTCTTGAAAAAGACATTATCAAGATATAACTGAAATAACAAAAATTATATGGTAACAGTAAAGGTACAAGACAATATCAAGATATAACAGAAATAAAAAAAATTACATGGTAACAGAAATGATGACAAAAAATAATAAATATGACAATTTTGTGAAAATAAATACGGAGACTTACATTTAAAGGGAAGAGAGAAAGAAGGGAGAGTGACAATGTCGAAGATGACCGATGTATATATACCTAAGATCAGGTCAAACAAAAGGGGGGGGCAGACAATAGGGATCTCAGAGGTCAAGGGGTAAGGGGGTTGGGGGTGGGGGAGGGTTAGGCGGGTGTGGTCACCGAGGGTGAGGGAGGAGGTGGAGGTGAAGGGAGAGAGAGAGAAGGGGTAGAGGGAGGGGGGAGTGGGGGATTTTTATTTCTATATAATGGGATAGAAGAGACACCTTCACTAGTAATTACAAAAAAGATGAAAAAGTCATTAGGGATATCATTCATAAGAATTGCCTTCTTACTAATGAGAACAACAAAATCAGAGTTCTCATCTACTACAAAAATCCAAAAACTTCTTCTCTGATCATGACAAACAATTTGTCTAGGCGATCAGATTTCACATCTAGAACTAATGCAGTGTATCAATATAGCTGTTCTACAGGAGATTGTAAGCTCCTTTCTCACACTTACATTGGTTTTACTGGATGTAAAGTCAGCCGTCGCCTATCTTTTCATCTACAGGAGGGAGCAATCAAAGAACATCATAGGAATTTCCATAACACTGCACTCAGAAGGGATGATTTGATCAATAACACCAAAATTATTGGATCGAGTAATGACCCTAGCAGACTACAATTACTCGAAGCCTTTCACATTAAAGACAAAGCTCCAATCATTAACATTCAGAGCAATCTAATCTCTTCTATCCCATTATATAGAAATAAAAATCCCCCCTCCCCCCTCCCTCTACCCCTTCTCTCTCTCTCCCTTCACCTCCACCTCCTCCCTCACCCTCGGTGACCGCACCCGCCTAACCCTTCCCCACCCCAACCCCCTTACCCCTTGACCTCTGAGATCCCTATTGTCTGCCCCCCCCCCTTTTGTTTGACCTGATCTTAGGTATATATACATCGGTCATCTTCGACATTGTCACTCTCCCTTCTTTCTCTCTTCCCTTTAAATGTAAGTCTCCGTATTTATTTTCACAAAATTGTCATCTTTATTATTTTTGTCACCATTTCTGTTACCATGTAATTTTTATTATTTCTGTTATATCTTGATATTGTCTTGTACCTTTACTGATACCATATAATTTTTGTTATTTAAGTTATATCTAAATAATGTATTTTTCATGACGAAACGTTGATTACAAATAGAACAAATGGAAGAATATAGAGACCTAGTTTCAATCCACCCGGTTAATGGAAAATCTCTAATCAGGAAAATCGAGAATACGAAGAAAAAACTGAACAACTATAGCAATATTGTCGTTTTTAACTCCACGTGTATTACTGAGAACCTGCTCCCCTTCTTTAGTAATATATATGTATATATGTATATATATATACATATATATATATACATATACATATATTAAAAAGCCGTATCAAGTCACATCTGAGTCTACGCTTTTCTAGGGAAAACAGATTCATATGTTTTAGTCGATTTTCGTATAATTT
This sequence comes from Oratosquilla oratoria, assembly GCF_046742065.1. Classification (NCBI taxonomy): domain Eukaryota; kingdom Metazoa; phylum Arthropoda; class Malacostraca; order Stomatopoda; family Squillidae; genus Oratosquilla; species Oratosquilla oratoria. Next base: position 270,843 of record NW_027467473.1, on the reverse strand, counting down.
ATTTATATTTGGAATCAATTTTGTGGCTCGCCGTTGTACTTTTTCCAATATGTCAATGTCTTTAATGAGATTCGGTGACCATACGGAAACAGCATGTTCCAAATGTGGACGAACTAACGATTTATATAGCTTGTTAATGAGGGATGGACTTTTGAAATCAAAAGATCGCGCAATCAGTCCTAGAAACTTAGTTGCTTTCTCAGAGGCTTAAATACACTGCTATGATGTTTTGAGGACGTTACTGATAAATGCGCCGAGATCCTTTTCATTATTCACTTTTGTTAACTTGTAATCGTGCTTACTGTTATTTTTACCTATTTACATAACCTTACACTTACTTGAGTTATATTTCATTACCCACTTTTCAGACCATTGCTGTAGATTATCTAAATCTTCTTGAGTGTCTAATTGGTTTAATTGATCATTTGCCAGTCCACACAGTTTTGTATTATCTGCAAATTTGGAGACAATAGATTCTAGTCCGTGGCCTATATCATTTATATATACTAAAAATAGAAGTGGCCAAGAACAGAACGATGTGTGTTTATATCCTGTATATATATATATATATATATATATGTGTATATATATATATATATATATATATATATATACACTGTATATGTCTTTATATATGTATATACATATATAATGTATACGTCTATATATATAATGTATATATATATATATATATATATATATATATGTATAATGTAATATATATGTATATACAATATATTATATATATATATACATACACACACACACACACACATATATATATATATATATATATATATATATATATACATATGTAAACTTACGCACACACACACACACACACATATATATACATATGTTACAGAGAATCTGTAAAATCAGGGCATATATATATTCCCTGATATTTTCAGGGAATGTGTATAATGTCTGATTCACTCGGGGAATATGCATATTCCCTAAATTTTCAGGGTATATACATATTCCCTGAAATTTGGACCTTATTATTATACAGATTCCCTAAAGCATATTTAGAATGACATAACAAAGGAAAAAAACGAATAAACACATGGATACAATTATCATATTTATATATCACAAATAAAACTAGTCACAAAACAGTCAATATTCAAAACATCCAAAATCAAGCTAATAAAATTAATTATGAATGGTAATACAGTTATTAACTCAATAAAAAGTAAAACTTGTCAGTCACAAAATAGTTAATATTTAGAACATCGCCTTGTTTTCACAATGCAGGCTTGAATGGCATCGTGAGTTGCATTTAACCTTGAGCTTGAAACATTTACATCGATTTGTTTGGCAACGTTTCGAGGCAGCATAGTTACATTTGGCGAAACCTTGGCCACCTGACTTCGACTCTTGCTGTACAGCAGATCGAAGAGAAACAATCCTATCGGTTGTCACATCGTCTTCGGAGTACAGTTCATACGTACATAAATCAAATTGATTCCTGGTATACTTCCCACTCAGTATGTCACGTTTCACTGTAATCGTGTAATTATCATTTTCGTCAATGTCTACAATCATTCCCATGATATTCCTTGGATCACCACGACCCCTATCCACCATTGGTATCGGAATCGTAACATTGTTCCCGACGTTTCCACGGTCCATAATTCAACGACTTCGTTTAACCATACGTTCAGTTTGTGAAAGTTGTGCTTCGCACACACGTTTTCGCTGAGAAATAATATTGTTTTAACGAACGGAGAATAGTGATGTTGGTTTGACTGAAGGTTGTTGAACAGCAGGTGGTTCGACAGAAGGTGGCTCTACAGATATTGAGTCAACAGAAGGTGATTCTACAGCAGGTGGTTCGACAGAAGTTGGTTTTGACAGAAGGTGGTTCAACAGATGTTGGTTCGAAAGGTGGTTCTACAGCAGGTGGTTCGACAGAAGGTGGTTCTACAGCAGGTAGTTCGACAGAAGTTGTTTCATCCGTAATTACTGACAGCGGATCGTCCTCACTTTGCAGACAGTGAATTACATCATGTGGAAGAGCAGAAGTTGTGAGACCTACTTTAGCATCTGATCCAAACAAAGCAGCAAATGATGACCTTTTAATGCCAGAGTGGTAGCTAGAGGTTTTTTTCTTCTTCTTTTTAATTGCACAGATTTTAATCTAACTGTTCAGTCTGTGGTTTGGTTATCACCCAACCAGACTACCAACATATCTTTGATATCACAATTGGCGCGTTCAAGTGACCCCTGGCTCTGGGGCTGTCTAGGTTTTCCAAGAATCATTACGAGATCAGGCCAAAGCAGTTTAAGTTCGGTTATAACACTAGCGGTAAACTCCGATCCATTGTCACTCTAAAATTTCCGGTGCGCCAAGAAAAAGAAAAATATCCAAAAAGCTGACAAGCAACCTCCGCAGCACGTGTTGATGTGAGAGGTCTTAAGACACAGAACTTTGTAAGGTGTTCTTGGTAAACCATTATCCACTTATAATTGCCTTGCTTCATTGACTTCATGTTAACAAGGTCAACCTGTGACCTGGAACCAAAGTTCCTTCTCAGAATTGGTCGAACAACAGTCCCTTTAGTTGTTGGCCGTTTATGTTTACGTTGACATTCGATGCACAGTGATTTGTAAATTGATATGGCGTCATGCGTAATATTGGCATATTTTTTGGTTAATTCCTTCACCATCTTATCGCGACCTCCGTGGCCAGTTGCAATGTGAGCTTAATAGTATCGTAAGTATCCTCCAATGTAGCAAAATAAATAGGATCCTCGTTGGCATTCCGTCTTCTAATTAACTTGAAAACATCACACACTTGAGAACCTCATACTTCTTCAGCAAATAGTATTCGTGAGGCTTTTTTTTTTTTTTTTTTTTTTTGGCTGACGTGTCAGTTGCTGTCAGATCTTCAATGATCTTATTATATTGCTCTTTCGGAAGCAAGACAGATTTCTTTAATGCATATCTATTCAATGACTCTTCCCGTAAATATGCTTCTAAATCACACTCAGTTGGATTTGGCATGATGTTGACACTAGCACAGATGGCTTGTGACTGGTGACTTTGACCATGGGGGTCAGCGGGGGTGGGGGAAGGCTAATTAGCGGGAGTCCTGCGATGTTGACACTAGCACAGATGGCGTGTGACTGGTGACTTTGACCTTAGGGGTCAGCGGGGGTGAGGGGAAGGTAATTAGCGGGAGTCCTGCGATGTTGACACTAGCGAAGATGGCGTGTGACTGGCGACTGAAACTTTGTCCGGCCTTGAGTGATTAGGAGTGGGTGGTGGGGGGATGCGGGGGGGGAGGTAATTAGAGGGAGTCCTGCGATGGTTCGGTCGGGTCATGATGCCATTCAAG
>NW_027467473.1:250000-262500 GCF_046742065.1 Oratosquilla oratoria | reverse complement strand
TTGTTTTCAATCATTCAACCAATTACTAGTCCTACTTAATAAGTTACCATTTATTCCATGTGAAGCTAATTTAGTAAATAGTCTTTCGTGGGGGACGGTAGCAAAAGCTTTTTGCAAAGTTTAGATATATTAAATATATATTGTTTCTTTTGTCATAATTCGAGATAACTGTGTTGTAGAATTCGAGTAAGTTAGTCACGCAAGAACGTTTCCGTCTGAAACCATGCTGGCTCTCATTTATCAAACGGTTACTTTCTAAATGATGTTCGATAGCATCTCTGTTGATAGTTTCCATTGTTTTTCCTACGATTGAAGTCAAACTTATAGGCCTATAGTTATTTGGTTTCTTTTTGTCACCTTTTTCGAATATGGGAGTAACGTTAGCTAGCTTTCATTCTCTTGGGACATCTCCGAATATGATGGATTTCTTGAAAATATATTCTAATGGAACAACAATCTCATTTTTCATTTCCTTTAAGATTCTTGGATGCCAACCGTCAGGCCCTGGTGTTTTATTAACTTTGAGTTTCTCTATACACCTTTTGATTTTTTCTTTTGTTATATTTACCGTAGTGAGTAAGTTTACCCTAGACTTTTCACAGGTTTCAGTTTGGAGTTCACTTTGAGGTGTTTCGTTTACGAATACCGAGCTAAAATAATTGTTTAAAATATTACACATTCCTTCATTTGAATATTCAAGTTGACCGTCAGCAGATAATAGTGGACCAATGTGATTCCTAACAACCTTTTTATCTCTAATGTAACTATAGAATTCTTTGGGATTCTCTTTGGATTTATCAGTGATATTCATTTCGTATTGTCGTTTTCTTTTTTTATTGTCTTTTTTAAATCTCTCTACATTGATACATAACTTTCATAGTCATTAGATGCACCCGAGTACTTATATTTCTTATAAGCCTGTCTCTTTTTAGCAATATTTTTTTCAGTTTGTTTGTCGAGCCACTTTGGGCGAGCCTGATTTGGGGGACGTCTGTTCTTAAAAGGAATGTAAATATGAATCTTCTTAGTGAGCGTATTTTGAAATATTTCCCACATCTGATCTACAGGTCTTTCGCTTAATTTTGCCTCCCAATCTATAAGCTAAAGCTCCTGACGTAGTCCTATGAACTGAGCTTTACTGAAATCGGGTATTTTAGAAACAAGTATCTATTCTAACATTTTTTAGAAGTTTGAATCTAACCAAGTTGTGATCGCTATTTGCAACAGTTTCGCCGACTTCTACATCAGTTACCATGTTTTCGCGGCTAGCGATCAATAGATCGAGTAAGTTTCCATATCTTGTGGGCTCTTTTACATGCTGAATTAAGTACTTGTCACCAAGAAAATCAATCAAGCGACTACCTATATGGCCATGTTCAAGGGTCATCCAATCAATGTCAGTAAAATTGAAATCACCCATTATCAATAAATCCCGGTTGCAGAAACTAGACAGTTCTTGAAATAATAGTTTGTCGTCTGCTAATGATAATGTCTTTGGCCTATATATTACACCTACATTCATTTTTTGTCCATTTGTTTGGGTTAACTCAACCCACAAAATATCATATGCATCCTGTTTCACTTTCTCTAAAACACAAGCATGGACATTGTTTTTAACGTACAACAGAACACCCCCACCTTTCTTGTGGTTTCTATCCTGATGAAAGTGTTTAAATCCCGCAATATCAAATTCAGCTTCGAACTCTGTACCATTTAACCATGTCTCGGTTATTCCTATTATATCGAGATTTTTGCTTTTGACATACGCCTGTATTTCTTGAAATTTGCTCCTAATACTACGAGCATTAAAGTACATGGTTTTAAGAAACTCATGATTATTTCTTTTTGACACATTTTGAGTTTCAATATCATGTCTACCATTATAATTTTGTTTTTTATTAACACCTTGCTCAATCCCTCATTAACATTTCTCCCATCAAAATTAACATTTCCCCCATCACGGACATCTGATTGCTCACGGTCATCCGATCTCTTTTGTACACTTTGCCCCCCTACGTCACCACGATTCACATCGGCCTCCCGTCGTTCATTGACATTCTGTCCGTCATCCCTTCCTAAAATAAAAATTTGTCCTCCAGTTTGTTGGAGTGGACTAAGGGGGACATTTCATACATGTATGAAATGTCCCCCTTAGTCCACTCCAACAGACTGTCCGAAATGTCCTCCTTTATCGCCACCAAGTCCCACCCGTGATCCATCTGTTACCCGCATTATACAAATGTATGAAATGCCACCCTTAGTCCACTTTAACAAACTGTCCGAAATGTCCTACTTTATCTCCACCAAGTCCCACCCGTCCCCTTCTCACACACACACCCTCCCCCCTCCGTCATCCCTTCCTAAAATAAAATTTTGTCCTCCAGTTTGTTGGAGTGGACTAAGGGGGACATTTCATACATTTATGAAATGTCCCCCTTAGTCCACTCCAACAAACTGTCCGAAATGTCCTCCTTTATCTCCACCAAGTCCCACCTGTCATCCATCTGTTACCCGCATTATACAAATGTATGAAATGCCACCCTTAGTCCACTTTAACAAACTGTCCGAAATGTCCTACTTTATCTCCACCAAGTCCCACCCGTCCCCTTCTCACACACACACCCTCCCCCCTCCACCTACCACCCACCCCTCCCTGATAAACTCTCCCAGTTCTTTCCCCGTCGGCCTATATGTACTCAGAGTGTTTGCCATATGTCTGTACTTGAAAAAGCTGTAACAAGCGAAACGTCATACCAATAAAGGTTTCGATCTCACACGGTGTTGATTCTCACAGTCTTGTCGGCTTTTGCCATTGTGTTTCAACTTTTAAGAACATCTTTGCCTCTGCGGGTAAGGTGGATCCCATCAGACGCCTGGAAAAGAGATACCAAGGATCAAGAAGGTGTTATCCCAATTGTGTGCACAATTGCGATATCCTATCATTGATCCCTATGGCTCTACTGTTCCAACACGAGCCTGCGTAGATCCTCGGGAGGATCCCACAGACTACGTGACGACTCCCACGTTCCTTCATCTCCTGAAGGAAGATCTTTTATTTCCGAACAAGTTCCTCTGATCTCACCCTACCTACATCGTTACTTCCTGTATGAACAACCGTAACCGTGTTCGTCCGTCCTTGCTCCCTGATGGACTGGGTACAATCGGCGATCCCACGGCCCGGTTGACATACAAGCTTGCAACGTCGTTTAGTCTTCCGCTGCAGGATGTTGTCATAGCCTCGCACCATGGAGTCCCCCACCACCAAGAACTCCTGATTTTCAGCCACTTCATCTTCCAGCAGAGCAATACGATTGGCTAGAGCCAGCGATTGCTCCACAGGGCACACGCCTACCGAATGCGGGCTCGACAAACGGGACCCCGCGGAGCGCCACTCGCTCACGGCCGTGACAGAAGGGGAAGAAGTGGAACGCTCTTTGGGTTGTGGGGAGGATTCTCTCTTCTCACAGAGCGCACTCCTGAGAAGATGAATTTCCTCCTCACACATCCTGAGACGGTCCTCCAGGTTCACACAACCTTCACAAGCCATTTCGCTCCTCCTTTAGCAATACAAACAGCAAAGAGAAAATACAAAGCAACAAAAATAAAACCAAAGCGGTCTCTAATAAACTAAATACACGATGCTTACTCTGCTTACCTTATACTATTTCTCATACCTTTGGAGTACAGTAACAGAATATTGTTTTGAATTTAAATAGAACACTACACTTTATCTTATATCTGTAACTGTATAGCGCTATACGTATACAATTACAGAAACACAACACAATCACTTAACACTATTCGGAGATATAAATTTCACAGGTATTCGCTAGTTGGTGTCTGTGCAGAAAAACGAGCTCTCTAGCTGAGGTCACGAGCAGACTGAGCTGAGGTCACGAGCAGACTGAGCTGACCCTTTGAACACACAAGTGGTTCAACAATGGCGGTACCGTAGGCATCGCTCATTTATTTGTTTATTTATATCTCCGTTTATAGCCACGAAATTATTCATCTCAATATTTGTAAGGTTATTCCCGACATCACTTCAAATTTTTATCGCTACAGTGATAAATCATATATCATACCTTTAAATTATTTTGTATTCAATGTCTTAGGCTGTTAGAGCTTTATATTTATAGAATGGTAATTCCTAAGGTGATAATTATGGAGTAAAGAAAACGGTTATTTTCACTTTATGGCAACTGCTGCCAACCTTGAGTACAGCTTACGTCATAACGTCTTTATGTTTTTATCCGTTATCAATCGGTTTGTGTGTGTGTGTGTTTTTGTGTGTGTGTGTGTGTGTGTGTGTGTGTGTGTGTGTGTGTGTGTGTGTGTGTGTGTGTGTGTGTGTGTGTATTGTGTGTGCACGCTTGCCCCTTCTCCTGTATGCAAGCCTGTGTGTGTGTGATTCACCATGGTCTTGGATCACGTGTTGGACTCGTGATTGACATCTATTTCCCTCACGGAAGAGAGCTCAGAGTTCATATATAACCGATCTATGGGTACTGCTGTGACCTTACACGCACACACATACACACCCAACTTCCCGCCCACGAAAGTTGGAGTAACGATTCGCACCGCAGCGATACTGAAATTATTTCAACCCTGGGCGGGATTCAAACATTTGGGTGTATGCGCGTGTGCGCGCAAGCATGTGTGAGCTCTTTAATTCATGTAATTTCTATAACCGTATTTAAACGTTATGACTAGATTAACTCAGAGTACAATACAATATATGCGGAAACTAGTGAAAGCTAGAATAATAGCCTAAGACTGACTCAATCCTATAATACAATTAGATAAACACAAAGAGCGATGACACCCCCACCTAAGTACTAACAAATTTGGTGTGGATAGCTTGTGAGTGACTTACTCATAGGTCTGTCTCTATTAGTCTAAATCAACGGCCCCCCCCCCACCTGCCACGTACTTGTTTTGAAGTTAAAGGTCATCATGTTTGTAGTATCTCCAGTCAATAAATATCATGATGCATCTTCAACAGGCTTTCTCGTTCGGTCATATTCGCGAGATGATTATGTCTCTATTTTGGAAAAAAAAAAAAAAAGGAGACTAGGTCACAACTGTATATTAGATACTTGGGTGCGAATGTGACAAGGGAGGAGTAGGGGTGGAGGTAGAATGTAGATTGAGAGAAGCGAGTAAATGCCTTAGTGGATTAAAAAGTGTAATGAGAAATCGACATCTGGGAATGGATGCTAAGAGGTTATATGAAGAAGTGATTGTGCCAACAGCAATGTACGGGGCAGAAACATTGAACTTGACAGAGGAAGAGAGAAGGAGTTTGAATGTGTTTGAGATGAAATGTCTCAGAAGTATGATAGGGGTTACTAGGCTAGATAGAGTGAGAACTGAGGAGGTGAGGAGGAGAACAGGGGTGGAAAGGGAGCTCGGAGATAGGGTTGATGAAAGAGTATTAGGATGGTTTGGACACATTGAAAGAATGAGTGAAGAAAGATTAGTAAAAGAAGTGTGGAAGGCGGAGGTGGAAGGAGTGAACATGAAGGGGCGTCCTAGGATGAGATGGATGGATTGGGTGAAAGGGGCTTTACAAAAGAGAGGAATGTTTGTAGAGGAAGGACGGGAGAGGACAGAAGATAGAGGTGAATGGAGAAGGGTTGTGTATAGATGAGGCTGTGGTGCATGAGGGAGAGTGGGTGGGGGATGGGGGGTGAGAGAGTATGTATGAGAAAAATTTTGACGCAGCCCGAAGGAATTTCTCCCCGTCTTCTCCTTCCCTGCATGAGGGGACGGAGAGGCGTGGTCGCCGAATTTATGAAGCGGCCTTGCTGTGGATGTGCTGTGTCTTGCGACATTGCTTCTCACCTAGGATGCGCAGGGTCCAGGGATGACCCGTCATCCAGGAGGTGCCAAGATAGTAGGGAGGGAGGAGGGTGGAGGGGAGTGGAATATATGGGAAATGAAATGGATGGGAGTGATTTCTATGTCTTTTTCTCTTTGGCTACCCCCCGTGTAAGGGGGGAAAAGCCTTTGGTACATGTATGTATATATATATATATATATATATATATATATATATATATATATATATATACATATGTGTGTGTGTATATAATAGGTATATAAATAATTTGGATAATATATATATATATCCATATATATATATCTATATATATATATATAAATATATATATATATCCATATATATATATATATATATATATATACATATATATATATATAAAGCACACACACATATATGTATATATATATATATATATATATATATGTGTGTGTGTGTGTGTGTGTGTGTGTGTGTGTGTGTGTGTGTGTGTGTGTGTGTGTGTGTGTGTGTGTGTGTGTGTGTCTGTGTGTGTATGTATATATATATATATGTATACACATAATATGGATAATATACATATATATATATATGTATATATATACAATATACATATATATATATGTATATATATATATACAATATACATATATATAATATATATACATATATATACAATATACAATATATAATATATATACATATATATATATACATATATATATAATATATATATAATATATTATATATATATATAATATACATACATAAGTATATATATATATATATATATGAGAGAGAATGCGGGTGGGGAAGGGCAAACGAAGATGTGTTAGGAATAGAGTTTATTGCCCTAACGTTGCGACCAACTTGGTCTTCTTCAGAGGACTACAGCATTACAGACGGATCACAATTCTTATATTCGTAGTGAGAGGGAACCCGCCAAGGTATGAGCGTCATGTTTTCCCTTTGGCTAACGATTTAATTATTAGGACACTTGCTGCTTTCGAGAGGCATTTAAATCCGTCTCTGTCGTTGTTGTTCTTGTTGGCGGCGATATGTGCAGCTTCCACAGTTTTTCTCATTTTCTTCTCAAATCCCTCGTGTAGAATTTCTGCGTTGTTCCAATCAGGTAGATGTCCACATTTGTCCAGGTGACGAACCAGGGAGTTAGATGTTCTATGAGCCCTGAGATCGTTTTTGTGCTCATTCAAGCGTTTATTGAACCCTCGACCTGACTCACCGAAATAAGATGATGGACAACCGTTGCATGGAATACGGTAAATGACACTGAGATTATTACGCATATTATTATGTTTCTTAAATATTTTTCCTATTTTATTGGAAGATATTTTTGCTATATTTATTCCACCTTTTAACAAATAATCATCAATAGCTATGGTGTTTGTAGAATTAGGGACAGAAATAAAATGAGACTTATCCTTTCCCGGGGTCCGGACGTTTGAGCCATCGTAGATCTTCTTGGCTTTCCTCGTTGTCCTGGTGATCAAACCTCCGGGGTATTTCAGCTTCCTAAAGGTATTCTTGATGTAAGTAAGTTCATCCTCTAGGAATTCTTCACTGCAGATACGAAAAGCTCTGAGAAAGAAACCTATTAGAACACCCGTTTTAACACGTCAGCAAGATTCAACACAGAAGCGAGAAAAATCCTACGTAAATCAACCAGGGGAAAAAAGTTGTTAGGATTACTAGAAGAAGCTCCAAAACCCCCGTTAATGCACGGTCTACCTAAAGTACATAAGGTAAATATCCCCATGAGGCCCATAACTTCAGGGATTGGTAGCGCTCCGCACAGACTAGCGAAATGTCTGGCAAAACCCCTTTCCAACGTCATCGGTTCCATCAGCGGGGCCCATTTAAGAAATTCTTCCGACCTGATCCAGAGACTTAAAGATCTAAATGTAAGTGATAAAAAGTTGGCAAGCTTCGATATAACAGCGTTATTCACAAATGTTTCTATTTTTGATGCCCTAGAAGCAGTGAAGAAAGTAACAACAGATATCGATGATGATATCCTTCCAGTCCCAAGATCTGATTATATAAAACTTATTTCCATGTGTGTCAAATTTGGATATTTTATGTTTAACAACATTGAATTTAAACAGATTAGAGGTCTCGCAATGGGGAGTCCATTATCTGCTGTCATGGCATGTTTATTCATGGAAGTATTAGAAATGGACAAATACATCAACATCATGGGAAGAGGTACCACTTGGTTAAGGTACGTGGATGACATAATCGTGGTGATGCCAAAAAGAACTAATATAGAAAATAAGTTGAGAAGACTCAACGCTGTGAATAAAGACATTCAATTCACAGTTGAACTAGAAAAAGAGTGTAATTTACCATTTTTAGACACGTTGATACACAGAGGTTCTCAACAGGTAAGTTTCTCGGTGTACAGGAAACCCACCAATAGGACGACTTTGTCCATTATTTTTTCAGCACACAGCAGACGTGTTAAAACGGGTGTTCTAATAGGTTTCTTTCTCAGAGCTTTTCGTATCTGCAGTGAAGAATTCCTAGAGGATGAACTTACTTACATCAAGAATACCTTTAGGAAGCTGAAATACCCCGGAGGTTTGATCACCAGGACAACGAGGAAAGCCAAGAAGATCTACGATGGCTCAAACGTCCGGACCCCGGGAAAGGATAAGTCTCATTTTATTTCTGTCCCTAATTCTACAAACACCATAGCTATTGATGATTATTTATTAAAAGGTGGAATAAATATAGCAAAAATATCTTCCAATAAAATAGGAAAAATATTTAAGAAACATAATAATATGCGTAATAATCTCAGTGTCATTTACCGTATTCCATGCAACGGTTGTCCATCATCTTATTTCGGTGAGTCAGGTCGAGGGTTCAATAAACGCTTGAATGAGCACAAAAACGATCTCAGGGCTCATAGAACATCTAACTCCCTGGTTCGTCACCTGGACAAATGTGGACATCTACCTGATTGGAACAACGCAGAAATTCTACACGAGGGATTTGAGAAGAAAATGAGAAAAACTGTGGAAGCTGCACATATCGCCGCCAACAAGAACAACAACGACAGAGACGGATTTAAATGCCTCTCGAAAGCAGCAAGTGTCCTAATAATTAAATCGTTAGCCAAAGGGAAAACATGACGCTCATACCTTGGCGGGTTCCCTCTCACTACGAATATAAGAATTGTGATCCGTCTGTAATGCTGTAGTCCTCTGAAGAAGACCAAGTTGGTCGCAACGTTAGGGCAATAAACTCTATTCCTAACACATCTTCGTTTGCCCTTCCCCACCCGCATTCTCTCTCATTTGTCTGAAATAATCTTAAATATATATATATATATAATATACATATATATATATATATATATATATATATATGTATATATATATGTATGTATGTATGTGCGTGCATTGATGATCTTCTTGTGTAGAATTTCAAGACGTCTAACTATAGACTTGGCTTTAGGAGGTAAGTTTGCTATCGCAGGACCAAAGGACATGATTCAAACTCAGAAGGGAGAAAAGTAGCGTTTTAGTGGAGCTTGACGTTTCGTACACTGTGTACATTTTCAAAAGCAAAGACAAAGGTCAGAAAACATAGTCTTATATACTAAAAGAGAGAAGCATAGTAAGCATAAGAACCAATAGGGAATTGTGGTGTGAGGGAACCTATGGGAGGGCAGAACGCCGTATGTGGGTCCGCTGATCAGGTACTTCGAATGAGTCGTCAGGTAGGAGGGGTCATCAGTCGCGCAGTAGGATTCGGGCGGAGCACATCTCTCCTAGCGGACGGTATGACCATCAATTCCTGTGACTGAAAATTCATGGTGGGCATCTTGTCTCACATGTGGAGGGCCTCGAGAATCTGTAGCCTTCTTGTATCTTGGGCCTGTCCTATGATCTTAGTGTTTTCAGCCATGGTCTGTCTGGTAAGAATAGTGTTGGAACTATGAGTCACTTCATTCCTCATATATAGGACAGTGCACTACTAAACTCTCAAAAAGAATTAGCTTACACTTATAAAATGGCACACCTCTCTTTTAGTATATAACTCAATGTTTTCTGACTTTTGCCATTGCTTTTGAAAATGTACACAGTGTACGAAACGTCAAGCTCCACTAAAACGCTATTCTTCTCCCTTCTGAGTTTGAATCATGTCCTTTGGACCAGCGATAGCAAACTTACCTCCCGAAGCCAAGTCTATAGTTAGACGTCTTGAAACTCTACACAAGAAGATCATCAATGCATCTATTGATATTTTCTTTAATGAAATCTGTCTACAAAAAAACCTGCTGCCGAAATATACATACATACATACATATACCAAGGCTTTTTCCCCCTTACAAGGGAGGTAGCCAAAAAGGAAAAGGCATAAAATCATTCCCACCCATTCCATCCCTGAATACACTCCACACCCCTCCACCCTCCCTCTTATCTTAGCAACTCCTGGATGACGGGTCATCCCTGCACCTTGTCCACAGCCCTGGGTCAGAAGCAGTGTCGCAAGACACAGCACATCCACAGCAAGGCCGCTTCATTAAATCGGCGACCCCCCCTACCCGTCCCCCCATGCATAAAAGGATAAGACGGGGAGAAATCCCTTCGGGATGTGTCAAAATGTGCTCACACATACTACCTCACCCCCTATCCCCCCGCCCATTCTTCCTCATGCATCACATCATCCATATACAACCATTCTCCATTCACTCGTCTTCTGTCCTCTCCCATCCTTCCTCAACAGACATTCCCCTCTTCCCCAAAGCCCCCTTCACCCCATCCATCCACCTCATCCTAGGACGTCCCCTCATGTTCACTCCCTCCACATCTGCCTTCCATACCTCTTTTACTAGTCTTTCTTCACTCATTCTTTCCATGTGTCCAAACCATCCTAATACTCTTTCATCAACCCTATCTCCCAACTCCTTTTCCACCCCTGTTCTCCTCCTCACCTCCTCATTTCTCACTCTATCTAGCCTAGTAACCCCCATCATACTTCTCAGACACCTCATCTCAAACACATTCAAACTCCTTCTTTCTTCCTCTCTTATGTTCCATGTTTCTGGCCCATACAGTGCTGTTGGCACAATCACTCCTTCATACAGTCTCCTCTCAGCAGAAATATACAAATATATATATATATATATATGTCTATATATATATATGATACAGTACACACACATACACACACACACACACACAAACACACACACACACACATATATATATATATATATATGATATATATATAATATATAATATATATATATATATACATATATATATGCATACATATAAATATATATATACATATATATATATATGTATTGTTACATATGTAGGTATATTTTACGAATAAAAAAAATTCTGTTACAATTATTTTTTTTTTTTTCTGAGGCGAGAGGCGTTTGGGGGTAAATCGGTTACACCGCCAACTGCGGTGAAGAAGAAGAAGAAGAACTCGAAGAAGAAGAAGAAGAAGAAGAAGAAGAAGAAGAAGAAGAACACGAAGAAATCGAAGAAGAAGAAGAAGAAGAAGAAGAAGAAGAAGAGGAAGAAGAAGAACTCGAAGAAGAAGAAGAAGAAGAACTCGAAGAAGAAGAAGAAGAAGTAGAACTCGAAGAACTCGAAGAAGAACTCGAAAAACTCGAAGAAGAACTCGAAAAACTCGAAGAAGAAGAAGAACTCGAAGAAGAAGAAGAACTCGAAAAAGAAGAACTCGAAGAACTCGAAGAAGAAGAAGAAGAACTCGAAGAACTCGAAGAAGAAGAAGAACTCGAAAAAGAACTCGAAGAAGAATTCGAAGAAGAAGAACTCGAAGAAGAACTCGAAGAAGAAGAAGAGGAACTCAAAGAAGAAGAAGAACTTGAAGAAGAAGAACTCGAAGAAGAAGAAGAACTCGAAGAAAAAGAAGAAGAACTCGAAGAAGAAGAAGAAGAACTCGAAGAAGAAGAAGAAGAACTCGAAGAAGAAGAAGAACTCGAAGAAGAAGAAGAACTCGAAGAAGAAGAAGAAGAACGAATGAAGAAGAAGGAGGCTAGAAAGGAACGGAGAGAGGCCAAAGCAAAAGCTTTAACAATTCGCAAAGTTTTGAAACAAAAAAGCAAGTAAAAAAAAAGTTATTAATTAAAGGAAAAAAGAATTAAGAAAATATAAAAAGGGTGTTTTGAACGGAAATCACCATCACAAATCGCCTATATAGATGACTTGCGAGAACAGCTAGATGTTGATAAGAAATAAAAAGCAATATGATTTTGATATTTTAATTTCCTAAAAAAGGGCGTAGCACAGGGCGCCGCAGGCCAAGCCCCCCTATATTTTGTTTATATATATATATATATATATATATATATATATATACATAAATATATATATATATATATATATATATATGTACATATACATATATATATATATATATATATATACACACACACAAAGAATTACAAAGGAGCATGCCGATATGAAACCTTTTGGTTAATAACTTGGTCGAATGCGAAAAGAAAACATAATAATGATAAATAAATAAATAAACAAATAAAGAAAGAAAATTATAATTATATAAATACTACTGAATAAAATAAATAAATAAATGCATAGGTATAGTTAGATAATGAACAAACAAGTAAATGGTAAATAATAATAAATTGAAAGATAAATAA
>NW_027467473.1:232500-235000 GCF_046742065.1 Oratosquilla oratoria | reverse complement strand
TGTGTGTGTGTGTGTGTGTGTGTGTGTGTGTATTGTGTGTGTACGCTTGCCCCTTCTCCTGTATGCAAGCCTGTGTGTGTGTGATTCACCATGGTCTTGGATCACGTGTTGGACTTGTGATCGATATCTATTTTCCTCACGGAAGAGAACTCTGAGTTCATATATAACCGATCTATGGATACTGCTGTGACCTTACACGCACACACACCCAATTTCCCGCCCACGAAAGTTGGAGTAACGATTCGCAGCGCAGCGATACTGAAATTATTTCAACCATGGGCGGGATTCGAACATTTGTGTGCATGCGTGTGTGCGCGCATCCATGTGTGAGCTCTTCAATTCATGTAATTTCTATAACCATATTTAAACGTCTTGACTAGATTAACTTAGAGTATAATACAATATATGCGGAAATAAACACTGAACCAAAAAGTCAACAGTATACTGCTCCACAATATAAGCAGAAACAGAATGATGCAGCCACACAAGTGAAAGCTAGAATAGTAGCCTAAGACTGACTCAATCCCATAATACAATTAGATAAACACAAAGAGCAATGGGAACCCCACCTAAGTATTAAAAAATTTGCTGTGGATAGGTTGTGAGTGACCTACCCATAGGTCTGTCTCTATTAGTCTAACTCAACGCCCCCCCCCCTACCTGCCACGTACTTGTTTTGAAGTTAAAGGTCATCATGCTTGAAGTATCTCCCGTCAATAAATATTATGATGCATCTTCAACAGGTTTTCTCGTTCGGTCATATTCGCGAGATGATCATGTCTCTATTTTGAAAAAAAAAAAAAAAAAAAAAAACTAGGTCACAACTGTATATTAGATATGTGATTTTTAATAAGTAGAGAAATCCCCATTTATTTTACCTTTCTGATACTGAGGAATGTACCCGACGACATTACTCCCAAACAAGCTAAAGTCTTTGAGCTGTATACAGCTGCACGAATGCCAACATGCTTATCTGGCACCAAAAGTAGGTAGGAAACAATAATGGAGATATCCACGTATCATTTTGCCTCCCTTTCTTTTCTCTCTCGAAAAAGCCTTATCAGTGCCTGAACTGATAATCAGATAATATACATTTTTATGGCTACGTTTGCTAAACAATTGTATAAGTGTACACCCGCCTTGCTCCCTGATTAGTTCCTACTAGCGACCCAAAGAGCCCGGCCCTCTGGCAGAGCTATCGAAAGCTGAGCTGCCAGATGTAAATAAACGTGTAGTGACGTATATTACCTGGAAACGACATTATAAGAACCGGCGAGGTGTTCGACTTTATTATCATTCTGATATGCGATATAAAGTGAGAATCGACACGTTTGGAAACGCACTGTGTTTCCAGACATTTTAGTGTGCACTATATCTAAAATGTGTCAACAAATGGGAACAATTGTTAGAAATCGTGGTAAATAAACGTTTAGAGATTTGTCGAGAACAACACGAAATTTGAAAAGATGTTTAAGAGTAGGGAGAGAGTTAATCGAGGAATAACCTACACCTATTCACGACCTATTTGACGCCCCCCTTCCCCAAACCATTTTAGCACCTCGTGGATGAAGAGTCATCTTTTTCCCTGACACACCCTTTGTTGTTGTTTTTTCTGTCAATTTTGGCAGGGTGTATTTCTAGCATAAGCTTACAAAGCTATATTATATATCAGGTAATAAAAAAATTGTTCGCTCTGCCGGAGTAGGATCAGATAAACAATAAGAACAAACAATAAGCATCGATCGGTTCGGTGGCAGTGCAAGAAGACACAGCAGGGCCCAACAGCCTGAGCTGGTTTACCCCAACCGATTCATTGTATGGTGACCCTTCTCCCCACTCGAAATAAATCACGGAGCATACATAAGGAAACATCCCTTCAGACTACGTCATTTCTTCATCCATTTACAACCACCCTCTATTCATTCTTACCTTTTGCACTTTCTCTTCCTCGCTCGACAGACATTACTCTTATTTTCAATAAAAGCACTCCGTCTATCCGCCTCATTCTTGCTCTTCCCATCCAGTTCTTTCCATTCCCTTCTGATTTCCACACTCTTTTCCTAGACTTCACTTATTCTTTCTATGTGCCCAAACCATCCCAACATTCTTTGATATACCCCTTACCGACCCTGCAAGCTCTAATCCTCATCTCATTTCTCGCTCTATGTATTCTCGTAAATCCCACCATCCTTCTTGACATCTTGATTGAATGAGTTCTTTGAAAATAAACTTAACACACGAGAGGCCTAAGCAAAGTAGTGCATATAATGATACACGTAAACACGATCAAGAATTTGATCAATTTACTTTAGTTATTACGAATGACACATCAGAAAGTAATTCTATGTATCTATACACCACCAGGCTTCTTCCTTGTTAAAGGTTCGTTTTGATAGGTGTGCTCAACGATAATCGTTCATGGCTCAGCGATGATTGTCAAACGGTTGTCTAGAGCACTAATTCTTTGTATTTTAATGGGACTGTTTTGCTTTGAGCTGCA
>NW_027467473.1:217500-227500 GCF_046742065.1 Oratosquilla oratoria | reverse complement strand
TACCGGAAGGACACAGTGGAACTTGAAAGATTCCACCAATCCAAACTCCGTCAGATCCTGCGGATAAAGTGGCAAGACAGGGTCACAAACAACGAGGTCCTCCTCCGCGCAAGGACGGAAAGCATAGAGGCCACTATAACACGTCACCGATTAAGATCGGCTGGTCATCTTGCCCGGATGCATGACAATCGCTTGCCAAAACAAGTACTGTTCGCAGAGCTTGACTCTGGGAACAGACCTCGCAGTGCACCAAAACGCCGGTTTAAAGACCAACTCAAACATACCCTAAAGGTGGTTTACATCGACCCTGCCAACTGGGAAACAGAGGCCGCTAATAGAGCTGGAGAAGAACCATCCGCGAAAAATCAGAGATCTTTGAGAACAACAGAAGGCAGCAAATAGAGGTAAAAAGAAATATAAGGAAGGCAAGAGCAGAGAATCCCAAGAAACCCCCTGACCATTCCCTGTGGTGGCTGCGACCGCCTCTTCCGAGCCCAGATAGACCTCATCTCACATAGAAGGAAATGTCAGTGAGGTGCGTATACTCGGACACGAGTGCTGCCAACGACAACGACGATACATTATATATATATATATATATATATATATATATATATATATATATATATATATATATTATATATATATTATATATATACACTAGCCAAATTACCCGCGCGTTGTTGCGAGTTCGTGAATCATCCCTAACCTAACCATACCCCACCTAACTTTAACCCTTAACCCTAACCAAAATACATTTTTTTTAAATGAAACATAGTTATCCAAGTACCTGGAGCGATAGGGTATCAGAATATATATGGCCATGGGGGTCTATCTGCAAAACCCTAGGAGGAGTTCGTGAACATACAAACAAACAAATTGACAGACAAATGAAAGATAGTAATTCAAGTACCTTTGGCTATAAGGTTTCAGAATATATATGGTTATAGGGGTCTATCTGCAAAAACCTAGGAGTAGTTCGTGAATAATCTCTAACCTAACCATACCCCATCTAAGTTTAACCTTTAACCCTAACCAAAATATATATCTTTTTGAAAATGTAATATAATTATTCAAGTACCATAAGTGATACGGTATCAGAATATATATGGTTATGGGGGTCTATATGCAAAACCTTAGGAGGAGCTCCTGAACAAACATATAAACAAACAGACAGACAGACAAATGAAAGATAGTTTCCAAGTACCTTGGGTTACAAGGTTTTAGAATATATATGGTTATAGGGGTCTATCTGCAAAAACTTAGGAGTAGTTCGTGAATAATCACTCACCTAACCATAACCCAACTAACTTTAACCCTTAACCCTAACCAATTTTTTTTTAATGAAATATAGTTATCCAAGTACCTGGAGGGATAGGGTATCAGAATATATATGGTTATGGGGGTCTATCTGCAAAACCCTAGGAGGAGTTCGTGATCAAACAAACAAACAAACAGAAAGACAGAGGCTACTACTTTATTGTAGTAGATATGTATATATATATATATATATATATATATATATATATATATATATATATATATATATGTATATACTTATAAAAATTTGATAATCTTGTTTGTTATCTTGCTTCAAACCGTCTACCAGCCAATCAGAAGAGATATGACGTCACGACTGAGGACTAGCTAATCAGAAGAAGAGATCAGAAGAAGAGATATGACGTCACGACTGAGGACCAGCCAATCACAAGAAGAGACATGACGTGACGACATCCGCTCTGTGGGTCCCAAGGAACCCCAGCGCTAAGCGCATGACGTAACAACTGCTAATTTTCCAATTTGCCAATTTTTGAATTTCCAATTTTCCGATTACATATTTTCTGATCATTAATATTTAAAATTGTCATATTCAGTATCTAAAAGTATAGACAGCTCCTGAATTAGCATCTATGAGGCATAATGAGTTTATCAAAATATTACGAACCATATAAATTATATGATGCGTAGTGTTCAAAGCAACGACGACATGACGTCACAATCTTCTGCATTTCACTTCTTATTACTAATCAAGTCACTACCTTTGTCTACTGAATAGAGCTAAGAGCTCTAAATTATACTCAACTTTGTATATATATAAGAGCATTGTCTTAATAAAAAATTTATTGACCATTTTAACAATGTATTATTTAAAATTTTATTTGACCTAACTGGTCACGGGTGGTATATATATATATATATATATATATATATATATATATATATATATATATATATATATATGTATATATATATATATTATATATATATATATATATATATATAGATATATATATTATCTATATCATATATATATATACATATATTATATATATATATTATATATAATATATGTACACACATATACACATTCATATATATACAGTATATATATATACATATATATATATATATATATATATATATATATATATTCTATATACGCACGTACATATATATCTATATTATATATATATATATATATGTATACACATACACACACACATATATATATATATATTTATATATATGTATTATTTATATTTATATATATACTATATATATATATATATATATATATATATATGTATACACACACACACACACATATATATATATATATATATATTTTTATATACTATATATAATTATATATATGTATACACACACACACACACACACATATATATATATAATATATATATATATATATACACATATATACATATATATACTGCAGAAACCACAGGGTTTCTGCATTATTATTTAGTCATGCGTTATTGTTATTATTTCTGCATATATATATATATATATATATATATATATATATATATATATATATATATATATATATATATATACAGTCAAAGTATCTTGTCCTAACTCGATGTAGAAAAAGAAAGTGTGTAGGGGGAATATTGTGCATATTCCCCTTACTTTACTCATGTGGCCTTTTCACGACGCAGGGGGGACTTTGTGTTGGCATTCTTGTCGCCCCACACAGTGTGTAAAATAAATTGTGTGACTGGTGAATGAATGTGATGGTAGCCAAGCCATATGGGAATAGATTGCGATGTGAGATTGGTCTTGTTTTACAAGTGCAACACGACACGACACACAGAGACTACCGATTTGGTCAATATTGTTTGTACAAGCCGAACAAGATACAGCCATATGATTGTTGGGGGAGGCTGGGGGGTGAGGAAGAGGTGTCGGGGGGGGGGGGGGGAGACTTCATGATGGGGCAATTGCATGTAAGAGTTCAAGGGAGACTTCGAAAGTAACCCAAGTTGGTTGTTTTACGATCCTATTCATTTTGACAAATATCTAATCGACTGCAGAGCGCAGACTCCACGGCCGTTTCATTCATCTTCGTCCTTTTCTTTTTTATTATAATCATTACTATCGCTATCATCCGTATCTATCATTATCGTTTCCTTTTAAGGAGATTTGGTGTTTTTGCGTCTCCGCGCGGTGTCGGTCTACCTACCATGAAGTTATCAATTTCCTTTGCAAGCTCCCACATCCACCCTTTCCCCACCCACATCCCCGTCCTCGTCCTCGTCCTGCCTCGCACACACACACACACACACACACACACACACACACACACACACACACACACACACACACACACACACACACACACACACACATACTTTCACTTTCTCTTCGGTGGGGGGACGAAGCAAGATAGATTCCCCATGCCAGTGCTGTTAATCCAGTGGTGTGACCTCCGCCTCAAGTTACTTTCGGTGGGTTCATGCTGTGGTCCTAAGGCCCTTTCCTCTTAAGATAAGGAAATATGTATATAAATAAATAAACAAATGAAGATGAAAAATAAGCATAAATGGATAAAATCGCTTAGGCACTCCCGCAGGAACGAGTCGTGCCTTTCTCCCTTTCAGAAATCGACGTCTCGGGTGTCCTTTTCCTTCCTTCCTTCCTTCCTCTCTCTCTCTCTCTCTCTCTCTCTCACACACACAATCTCCCTTTCTCTCTTTCGCTCTCTCTCTCTCTCTCTCTCTCTCTCTCTCTCACCTAACTCACCTTGTTATTACACCCACCCCTTCTTCCTGTAGAATCTCGATTGATTGCAGTCGACATAATCCATTCGAGTCTCCTTCCTTCCATCCCCTTCTTGACCCCGACCCCATCCTCGCTTTCGGTAAGCCCACAGCGCCAAGAAGGGTCACTCTAACGTCTAAACCGAATAAAATCATCAGTCGAGGGCCAGCTGGAGCCAATGGGCTATCGGCGTCTGCCTCAAGGGTGAGGTACTTTTGTCGTTGTGTCCGGGGACACGGGTCCTTCCGTCTCTCCGGTAGAGGCTCAACACGATCTACAATTCTAGCTACTTCGAACAAGGAGCAAGAGACCATGTAGTGAGCACTGAAACAATTGATTTTTTTTTAAGAGAAGATTAAACAACTCATGAACACAGCAGGGCAGGACTTGTAGTAATGGGTTTAAATTGGACAATTTTAGGTTTTAGAAAGAAATAGGCAAGAACTGCTTTATCAAAAGAGTGATTAATAAATAGAATAGACTTAGTATCTATGTAATGAGGGCTGAAACAATTGGTTGTTTTAAGAGAAGGTTAGATAACTTTATGGATAAGGATGACAGGTGGTAAGGGACATGGGACTGCATACTGCAGACCTTATGGTCTCTTGCCGTCTAATTCATTCTTATAGTCTTCCCGTCTCAAGGTGAAGCCATGAGCTTCACAAGCTTCCTCTCCCTCTTCCTCCTCCTCCTCCTCCCCATCTTCCTCCTCGTCCTCCTCCTCCTCCTGCATCACCGAGAAACCAGTCCCCTCAACCCTTTGTCTAGCCACGAGGCACCTTTCCTATTATCCCCCCGTATGTGGTATTAGCTGCTTAAGTCCCATGCAGTCAGTATATTTCAGAGACTTTACTGACTCCCCTACGGGCCAGAGTCACGCAGCATTCTTTGGAGACTCGTCTCCACTCCAAGAAGAATGTTGATCATTTCTAACTTTTACTGTCTTTCCGTTTTGCTCGTCCTCCTGAAATATCTCCTTGGCATCCCTCTCTCCCTCCCTCCCTCCCTCCCCAATGACTCCGTCTCAGCTTTGGTGCGATATCTGCCCCCAAGGATCCTGGTTACAGCAAAAGAAATTATAATCCCTTTTCCATTACCTGCCTGTTTCCCCTAAGCGATTTCATTCATCATCGTCACAACACCCCCCACCTCAACTGGGAAGAAGATAATACATCAAAATTCTTTAAAAAAAATCTTATCTTGCTCAATTTAATATTTCCTTTGCCAACATTGTGCCTCCACTTTGCGATAGAAGCGCTGGTTATTGCTGACAAAAAATAATGTTTATTCAGGACTCGACAGACGTTCCTGACGCTTCCATGGCCGCTCCTTGTTGTCTTCACCACCACCACCACCATCACCACCACCATCACCACCACCATCATCATCATCATCATCACAATCTATTCCACGACCCCTGTGAATTTAATGACAATTTTATTTATTCATCTATTTATCCATTCATTTATCAATTGATTTGTTTACCCATTTATCTATTTATCTATTATCGTCAGGACTGTTATGTAACATACTCTCCCTCTCCAAGAGATTCCTGTCCTATTCTGTAAAACTCCAACCTTGTAGCGCAACATTGCATTTCCACATCTGGGGGAGAAATTGATCGCCCCCTGAGGGAAATTCCAGGATTTCTGGTAGCGGTTACCCCCAAGGCACTGATGAGCAATAAAAAAATACCCTAACTCACTAAACCACCGCCTTATGAAAGGAACTTTTAATTCATTCTCTCTCTGTCATGTTATTTGTGCTATTGAACAAGTAGATTTTGTGTTTTGGCTACTAACTAAAAAAAAAAAAAAAAAAAAATTACGAGTATGTGTGTTAAAAAGGTAATTTTTATTCCCTTGTCCACACGAAAGGTGGGGATTAGGACGCTTGGTGATTACATACAAGGGCGAAGTGAATAAAAGTCTCGGTCATATGCTACTGTACCTCACAGGTGGCGTCAGGAGCTGGGCAAAAGGTAAGACATCGGATGGCAATTGGCAGTCACTTACAATCCTATGGTATAAAACCATACCACAGACTGGCTTTTTTTTTTTTTTTGTATGCTTAGTGAAGTAATCGGTAGCGCCATGGCCTACCATTCTGGTGGACCCCAGATCGAGGCTCGCGATGACCGGGTTGATTATTTCAAATAATTAACTGTGAGGAGTAATTTGTCCCATTATATATATATGTATATATATATACACTCATATATATATATATATATATATATATATATATATATATATATATATATATGTATATATATATATGTATATATATATATGCATATATATATATATATATATGTATATGTGTATATATATAAATATATATGTATGTATATATATACATATATATATAATTTCTTCATACTATTGTGCCATAAACAGGCAAGTAAAAAAGGCATTCCCGCCAGTTATGTAATTATTTATATTTTCTACGAGAACCAGTACTAAATTATTGTCTGAGGCCAACTGTATCTCATACTACACTCAGCTCATCTGCACCTGGCGATTTTCTTAACTAACATCAGTCAAGAGGTGGTGAGTACCTCCACCGTTTCGTTCAAGAATATTATTCTCTCTCTCTCTCTCTCTCTCTCTCTCTCTCTCTCTCTCTCTCTCTCTCTCTCTCTCTCTCTCTCTCTCTCTCTCTCTCTCTCTCTTTCTGGTCCTCACGTATGCAGAAGCTCTTTCAAATTCAACGGACGAACGAATAATTCTTTTTCTTCTGCAATAGATCATCACCAAGTCGAAGTGAGGAAGGGGCGCTAATGCACTGTTTCAGACCCCACCGACAGCAGGCGTAAATATGAGCGTCGTAAAGTCAGCATCACCTCGGTAATGAATGGGACGGGGAACCGGTTCGAAGTCCTAGATGCTGCTTCTCTCTACAAAGACAGATGAGAATCTTCCACGCATAGAAAAGAGAGAGATAAAGACAGACAGACAGAGAGAAAGAGAGAGAGAGAGATGCAAATCTTCCACACGGAGAAGAGACAAGGCTGAAAACAATCTACGAGAGAGGGAGGGAGAGAGAGAGAGAGAGAGAGAGAGAGAGAGAGAGAGAGAGAGAGAGAGAGAGAGAGAGAGAGAGAGAGAGAGAGAGAGAGAGAGAGAGAGAGAGAAAGGGAGAGACTTTAGTTCACTGAAAATATATATACTGTTTTAATCTTTAATTGCGTTATACAACTTTGGTCAATATTCTAGCAGTCGTCAGGCGATTTTATTTAGCTGAGAGGGCATTCTCTCTCGCCGTCCTCCCCTTTTCTCGCAGGGAACTAACTACAATTAGTGTATGACCTCCATAATTTAGTAGGGACTTGGGTAGCCCCCTTACGGACCAAAGCCACCCAGCATATTCCTTTGTGACTGAAGACTCATTTCCAAAGAAGAAAAGAATAATGATATATACATTCCATTTTTCTACCGTTCCTCCGTTCTATTACTTAGTGGCCTCATCGTAAGCGTGCTGGTCTCCCATTCGCTTGGTTGCAAGTTCGAATCCCGCACTACTCTCCGATTCTCAGCAGTGACTGCGTGTTACCTGCCCCCTAACAGTCCCTAAGGCGCGCATGATAGGGGCAAAGCTGACGGATTCAGCCGCAGTTACTCATCGCCTCCTGGCGTAGGCTCCTCACGTTCTTAAATCTCTCCACTGTTGACTCCACTTCTTCTGTTCTATGGCCTCAAGACTCCGAATATATTTCTTGAATAGGAATAATATAACAGACTAAATTACCATTATTTATTTAGACATTCTTTTAGTAATGGATATTTAATAGATTTACAAATATAGTCAAGAGTTTTTACGAGAGTAGTAGGGCTTGT
This sequence comes from Oratosquilla oratoria, assembly GCF_046742065.1. NCBI lineage: Eukaryota > Metazoa > Arthropoda > Malacostraca > Stomatopoda > Squillidae > Oratosquilla > Oratosquilla oratoria. The sequence continues at coordinate 219,596 of NW_027467473.1, read as the reverse complement.
GTTAGGATTAGAAATAGAGAGGTAAAGGTGGGACTTCGTCAGGGATGTCTTATGTCACCCTGGCTGTTCAATTTTTACATGGATGGGGTGGTGCGAGAGGTAAATGCAAGGGTAGTGGGTCAGGGATTGGAGATGGTTAAAGAAAATGGAGAAAAGTGGGAGATAAGCCAGTTGTTGTTTGCGGATGACACTGCGCTTGTAGCAAGATCAGAGGAGGGATTGAGAAAGTTAATGACAGAGTATGGGAAGGTGTGCGAAAAAAGAAAGTTGAAGATAAATGTGGGTGAAAGTAAGGTGATGAGATGTACAAGGAGAGAAAATGGCAGCAGACTGGAAGTGAGTATTAGGGGAGAGAGACTGGAGGAAGTGGCTAGTTTTAGATACTTGGGTGCGAATGTGGCAGGAAAGGGAGGAGTGGGGGGTGGAGGTGGAATGAAGATTGAGAGAAGTGAGTAAATGCCTTTTGGGAGTAAAAAGTGTAATGAGAAATAGACACTTGGTAATGGATGCTAAAAGGAGATTGTATGAAGGAGTGATTGTGCCGACAGCACTGTACGGGGCAGAAACATGGAGCATAAGAGAGGAAGAGAGAAGGAGTTTGAATGTGTTTCAGATTAAACGCCTGAGAAGTATGATAGGGGTTAATAGGCTAGATAGAGTGAGAAATGAGGAGGTGAGGAGGAGAACAGAGGTGGAAAGGGAGTTGGGAGATAGGGTTGATGAAAGAGTATTGGGATGGTTTGGACACATGGAAAGAATGAGTGAAGAAAGATTAGTAAAAGAGGTGTGGAAGGCAGAGGTGGAGAGAGTGAACATGAAGGGGCGACCAAGGATGAGATGGATGGATGGGGTAAAAGGGGGATTAATGAAGAGGGGAATGTCTGTTGAGGAAGGACGGGAGAGGACAGAAGATAGGGATGAATGGAGAAGGGTTATGTATGGATGATGCTGTGATGCATGAGGGGGAGTGGGTGGAGATGGGGGGTGAGGGAGTACGTATGAGAAATAAATATGCGGAGCCCGAAGGGATTTCTCCCCATCTTCTCCTTTTCTGCATGAGGGGACGGAGAGGGGGGGGTGGGTCGCCGGTTTAATGAAGTGGCCTTGCTGTGGATGTGCTGTATCTTGTGACACTGCTTCTGACCCAGGGTAGTGGACAGGATGCAGGGATGACCCGTCATCCAGGAGGTGCTAAGATAAGAGGGAGGGAAGAGGGTAGAGGGGAGTGGAGTATGTAGGTGATGGTATGGGTGGGAGTTGTTTCTATGCCTTTGTTTTATTGGCTACCTCCTTTGTAAGGGGGAAAAAGCCTTTGGTATATGTATGTAATTAGAAATATAATTGCACAAATTTCTAGTTGTTTACCATATGTGTATTGGACGTTCTGTGGAGCGGCCAAGAATGGTCAAAATAGAACATAAGAACATAAGAATAAAGGAGACTGCAAGAGACCATAAGGCCTACACTAGGCAGCTCCGTATCCATCACCACCTGTTATCCTCATCCATAAAGTTGTCTAATCGTTTCTTAAAACAACTGATAGTTTTTAGCGCTTACTACATGGTTACTAAGTTTATTCCATTCATCGACCACCCTATTAGTAAACCAATTCTTGCCTATTTCCTTCTTAAATCTAAATTTGTCCAGTAAGTGCTCCATAGGCCACTAGTAGTGCCCCACTGCCGGTGGTGGCACACAAGGATAACACGCTATTTGCTTTTGCTATTTCGTTTGAGTAGAAGCGACTTGGGTTACAATATTCTTGACTTCCGTAAGAACATCTGAACAATGCGTCGAACATTCGTATTCTAGGTTTAACTTCTCTTAGTTCATCATTCTGGTTCTCATCATTTGATACAAGAATTTTTGACATTTGGAAATTTTGAAAAAGAAAAGATCGTAACTGAAGTCGTTTCTACTCCAACGAAGCAGTAAAAGCAAGTAGCATGGTAGCCAGAAATGCCTAGTGTGCCGCCACCTTTAATATTTGGAAGCAACTTTGCCTGTGGTGCATTCTATGACATTATAGTTGATGTCATTTTCTTCACATTTCCGATTTATTTATTTTATTTTATTTTATTTATTTGTTTATTTGT
>NW_027467473.1:197500-202500 GCF_046742065.1 Oratosquilla oratoria | reverse complement strand
GAAGGAGAAGGAGGAGGAGGAGAAGGAGAAGGAGAAGAAGGAGGAGGAAAAGAAGGAAGAGGAGAAGAAGAAGGAGGAGGAGGAGGAGGAAGAAAAGGATAAGAAGAAGAAAAAGAGGAAGAAGAAAAAAAAGAAAATAGAGCAGGAAGAGGAGGAGGAGAAGAAGAAGAAGAAATACAACAACAAGGAGAAGACGAAAAGGAAGAAGTGGGCAAAGAAAGCGAAGGAAGACTTGGAGGAGGAGGAGGAAGAGGAGGAGGAGGAGGAAGAGGAGGGGGAGGAGGAAGAGTTTGTTCCCAAACTACTTAGTTCACTTGCCCCAGGTTTCTTGTGTCCCACGGCTTTTAAGCAACCGGCAACGGCCACCGAACTGAACCTACAAGTCACTCAAAGATGAGATTTTGTGGGATAACGAGTTCTCTGTCTTCTGAACAAAAAAGAGAAAGTGTCTTATAAGAAAAGTTTGAGGAACGCTTCTAATTCCATCTAGATATAATTTTATCGCATTATGCCATTAAAAAAACTAAAAAGGAATTATATGTAAAATATTGTTCCACGTAGTAACGTTATTTATCCATCTTTTCTGTTATTTTTTAGTCTGTTGAACGAACAAAATAGTTTTTGGTGGAATATATTCCCACTGTTTAAAAGTATTCAGACCTATGGATAATTGAAAAACAACAAACAGGGAAAAATATGTATTCAAAAAACGCAAAATGTGAAGAACACGAATTTATGATGGGACTGTGTGAACGGAGTTAGAAAGATATGCAAATTAAAAAAAAAAAAAAAAAAAAAAAAAAAAAAAAAAAACACCAACGACAAGGTTTTCCAATGTTTTCATATACGAAAATATTTTTGAGAGAAATAAAAATCGAACGGTTGGACAAGGTTGATGAAGTAAAAATAAAAAGTTTTCTGAAAAGGAAACGAGAACCGCTAACAGTTGCCAGTAACTGCTAGTTGACTTGATTACGATATGTAGTCAACAGTTTCTACCATGGAATACTAAAACATAATTTCATTCATCTATTTATATAATTAATTATTATTTTTGTACACTTATTAATGAAGTATAAACGAGTTTTATCTTTTAAAATTTTGAAGAAAAAAAATTATAGGTAGGATTTACAGAAATGTGTTTTAGAAAGTAGTTATCAGAGGTCACAGAAGTAGACAGAAATTACTGTATTAATTTACGGATGTTTTGCACCACACTTTGCAGACTTTTTTGTCCAATTTCCAAATATATATAGTTGACTTTTTCACAAGCTTCAAAAAGATAAACCTCTACAGAAAAGGACTAGAATACAGATAAACAAGCAAACGAATAAATAAATAAATAAATAGATAAAGTAACAGAAATTCTATGTATCCGGTGCTGGAGACCGCAAAAGGTGTGTATTACATTATCTGGCGTTCACTGGCATCTCAGGCGTTGTCTGGGAGTTCCACCTACCTTTTTCAGAAGACTAAAAAAAATAAGGTGACCAATGTGAGGGAATCTTGAGGTCAAGTTTCAGTAATGGATAGTGAAAGAACGTCAGATTGAAAGTATGTCGCTCCCCCTCCCCCCCTTTTTGTTTTTAAATAAAGAGGTGGATTGAAGTCTTTCTTTTTAAGGGCCAAGGTGCCTCCGTCATCCCCTTTTATGCCGCACTCGATATCTTTCATTCTGGTGACGACAGACAATTTGCATTGCTGCAATGGCCTCACCAGTTTATACCGGCTCTGTTCATTTATCAACTTCTTATTTTTTACTTTTATTATTTTTCTCATGCTTTACCCTCTCCTCCGCCGCCTCCTCCTCCTCCTCCTCCTCCTCCCTTGTCTTCATTTCCTATGATCTTCTTTCTATTCAACATTGTCTTATGTTTGGAGGCTAATCTACAAAAAAAAAAAAAAAAAAAAAAAAAAAACATGACCACCCTCCCACCTCAAAGGATAGAACCGCTGGTTATTCATGACGTAATATCCTTCTTGTACGTCCCTCGTGGGGTCCCGTCCTTCCAGGAAATCCCTGACCAAACAACCCCACTCCAAACTCCCCTCCATCGCCACGCCTCGAATATTTAGACAAGTACCTGGTACTTTCCCCCCTAACCCCCCCACACTCCCCCTCTCCCCCTCCCTCTCCTTGCCTTGAGTCCAATCCTTCCTTTTCCCTCCCCCCTCCTACCCCACGCCCCCACCCCTCCCTCCAGGCTTCCCTTTCCCTCCCCTTCTCTTACCTCTCCCCACTTTCTCCCCAACGTAATCCCCCCCACTCCGCCTTCCCCCCCAACCAACCACGTCGGATAAATGGGACAAGTTTGCAATAATTCACGGATTTAGGCGCCTAATCTTAATACAAGAGACTCTGACATCTGTGACCTCAGGCGGCGGTCAGTGGGGGGTTGAGATCAGATGGCGGCACACTAGACTGGCTAGCATGCTACTTGCTTTTGCTACTTCGTTGGCGCGGAAACGACCTCGATTACAATATTCTAGACTTCCGTTAGAACATCTCAAAAATGCGTCTAACATTCGTATTTTAGGATTAACAAACCCTTAGTTTGTCATTCAGCTTCTCATTATATGACGCGCGAGTATTTTGATTTTTGAGAAAAAAAAATCATAACCGAAGTAGTTTCTAGTCAAACGACTTAGTAAAAGCAAATAGCATGCTAGCGAAGATCCTGCCATGCTCCTCAATGCCCGAGGTCCTTTCTAAGCTGGAGTTCGTCGCATATAAGAAACTGAGCATCAAATAAGTGCTTTTATCCTTTGGTCAAGAGGAGCGATTTTACAGAAGGGGGTTGCTGAACGGATGGAAAATGAAAATTATTACCATTACTATCCTAATGATCATGTAATAATTTTTCTCCTCTTTATTCATTTTTGAGGTCCGTCTCCGCTCATAGAATATTACTATGTGACTCTGCTCCGTAGGGGTGTCACTTAAGAAGTCGAGTCCAGTAGCGGGAGACTCTCGAGAGAAATAATTCATTTAAATTTAACCAGAAAAAACAATTACTTAAGTGATTGGTGTGGAAAACCCCATTGTCATTTTCAGTTATCTATTTATCTAATTTTATTTACAATTGTTATTATTATTGCTATTTTTATTACTATTACTATTATCATTATCAAATACTATTACTATTATCACCATTATCATTATTATTCTTACTATTATCATTATTACTATTATTATTATTATTATTATTACTATTATTATTATTATCATTATTATCATTATTATTATTATTATCATCATCATTACCATTATTACTATTATTGTTGTTATTATCATTATCACTCCTTCATATAACCTCCTCTTAGCATCCATTCCCAGATGGCTATTTCTCATTACACTTTTTAATCCACCAAGGCATTTACTCGCTTTTCTCAATCTACATTCTACCTCCACCCCCACTCATCCCTTTCCTGCCACATTCGCACCCAAGTATCTAAAAATATCCACTTCCTCCAGTCTTTCCCCCTTAATGCTCACTTCAAGCCTGCTCTCACTCTCTGCCCTTGTACATCTCATCACCTTACTTTCGCCAAAATTTATCATCAGCTTCCTTCTTTCACACACCTTCTCAAACTCTGTCACTAACTTCCTCAATCCCTCCTCTGATCCTGCTACAAGCGCAGTGTCGTCCGCAAACAACAACTGGCTCACCTCCCATTTTTCTCCATTTTCTTTAATCATCTCCAACCCCTGACCCACTACCCTTAGATTCACCTCTCGCACCACCCCATTGTGCCAACAGCACTGTACGGGGCAGAAACATGGAACATGAGAGAGGAAGAGAGGAGTGTGAATGCGTTTGAAATGAAATGTCTGAGAAGTATGATAGGGGTTACTAGGCTAGATAGAGTGAGAAATGAGGAGGTGAGGAGGAGAACAGGGGTGGAGAGGGAGCTGGGAGATACGGTTGATGAAAGAGTATTACGATGGTTTGGACACATGGAAAGAATAAGTGAAGATTAGTAAAAGAAGTGTGGAAGGCAGAGGTGGAAGGAGTCAATATGAGAGGGCGTCCTAGGATGAGTTGGATGGATTGGGTGAAAGGGGCATTACAAAAGAGAGGAATGTCTGTGGAGGAAGGATGGGAGAGGACAGAAGATAGGGGTGAATGGAGAGGGGTTGTGTATAGATGATGCTGTGATGCATAAGGGGGAGTGGGTGGGGGATAGGGGGTGAGGAAGTATGTATGAGGAAAAATTTTGACGCAGCCCGAAGGGATTTCTCCTCGTCTTCTCTTTTTCTGCATGGGGGGACGGAGAGGGGGGGTCGCCGAATTTATGAAGCGGCCTTGCTGTGGATGTGTTTTGTCTTGCGACACTGCTTCTGACCCAGGGCAGTGGACAGGATGCAGGGATGACCCGTCATCCAGGAGGTGCCAAGATAAGAGGGAGGGTGGAGGGGAGTGGAATATATAGAAAATGGAATGGGTGGGAGTGTTTTCTATGCCTTTTTCTTTTTGGCTACCCCCCGTGTAGGGGAAAAAAGCCTTTGGTATATGTATGTATGTATGTCTTATCATTATTATTATTATTATTATTATCATTATTATTATTATTATTATTATTATCATTATTATTATTATCATTATTATTATAATTATTATTATTGTTTTTATTATTATTATTACTATTATTACTATTACTATTATTTATCTGAAAAATGCTTCGAACTACTGATCTCTTGCGAGGCAGCTCTGTCGTCAGCACAGTCTAGCAAGTCGTCGTCGTCGTTCTGACAACTTCGATGACGTCAAACCTGTGACGTCCTCACACCTTCGGTGTGATTCTTTCTCTCTTAACTTGGCTGAATAAAATCACCTAACAGCAACAAAAATAGAATATATTTTGCGTGCGTGGGGAGACTAAAAGTATACAATTTTGATATGTGTTAAGTAGCCATCAAAACGTTTGTGAGAAAGATGAACAGAATATAAACTGATAAATGAATAAATAAATAAACTAATTCAAGGCCGAGTTCTGTT
>NW_027467473.1:187500-192500 GCF_046742065.1 Oratosquilla oratoria | reverse complement strand
GGAGTACAAGCCTTATTGGAAGAACCGAATCATAGTCCTTGGTTGTATAAGGCCCACGCTGTGTACCAGGATACTGTAAAAAGGTACCTGGAATTCTTAATGCGTGAACGTACTTCAGAAAGTCTGGCTCGTGCTGAATCAGTGAAGCACGAAGACAGGGATTTTCAGGCATCTTTTCGTCAGGTAATCAGTAATTATGCTTCCTCTTCCCCAGTTGAAGTCACGGAAGAGGAACACCACACTGAACCGTTTTTACAAGATGACCCGAAGTCCAGTCAAGTTCCTTTATCCCTCGTCGACCACTCTGAGTTTTGTATGCCCCCTTCCATGAAGGGCAGTTCAAGAAGGTCGGTTAGGTCAGGTCGTTCCAGTAGCACCAGTGTTAGTGTTGCAAGGAAGCAACGAGCCAAGGTGGAGACCGCTCGTATCAGAGTCAAGTTTGCCGAACAGGAGGGTCAGCTTATGCAAGAGAAGGCTGAATTGCAGACCAAGTTCAAAGTTATGACACAGCAAAAGGAGTTAGAAGAAGCCGAAGCGTTTCTGAAGTAAAGGATGATTTGTTCAAGGTAACCAAAGATGATGACAAGGCTGCCCTGTCGATTGAAGACAGGAAGTTCTTGGATGTTATGAACTCAGAGTTCCGCAAGGATCAAAGTGGTCATTGGGTCGCGCCACTGCCTTTCCGTCCCAATGTTGTAGCCACCAGTAATAATAGAGACTTTGTGTGGCACCGCACACTGTCTCTCCATCGTAGCCTCAGCACAAAGCCTGAAAAACGTCAGCATATGATGGCCTTCATGCAAAAGATGTTAGATCGTGGGCATGCTGAGGTTGCACCACCATTGAAGTCTGATCAGAAGTGCTGGTATCTTCCATTGTTTGGGGTGTACCACCCTAAGAAACCTGACAAGATCAGGGTTGTGTTCGACTCTTCTGCCAAATCCAGAGAGTTCTCCCTAAATGATATGCTGATGTCAGGTCCTGATATGACAAACAGTATTCTCGGGATTCTTCTACGTTTCCGTCAGGAAGCTGTAGCAGTGGCAGCTGATGTAGAACAGATGTTCTACAATTTCAAAGTGAAGACTGAGCAAAGAGATTACCTCAGATTCTTCTGGTACAAGAATAATGACCCTGATGAAAGGTTGATTGAGTATAGGATGACTGTTCACGTTTTTGGGAACACGCCATCTCCCGCCATTGCCACCTATGGCTTGCGTAAGTCTGTAGAAAATGCCTCTCCTGAAGTTCGCTATTTCATAGAGAACAATTTCTACGTGGATGATGGGTTAGCATCTCTGCCAGATGCGGAGACTGCTTACAAGTTAATCCAAGACTCTAAGTCAGCACTCCAAGAAGGAGGACGCCTGCGCTTGCACAAGATCACTTCCAACAGTAAGGAAGTGCTGGAAAAGTTTGCCACCAGTGAGCTGGCTGATAACCTTCAGGAGCTGAACCTAACTTCTGACTCTATGCCTATGCAGTCTAGCCTGGGCCTCTTATGGGACATCCAAAGAGACGTTTTCGTCTATAAGTTCATGGATTCAGACAAGCCTTCGACAAAAAGAGGGATACTGTCTGTTGTAAATAGGCTGTTTGACCCCATGGGATTCTTAGCTCCAGTAATAATAGTGGGAAAACTACTCCTAAGAGAGATAACCAATCTAAAGTGTGGTTGGGATGAACCCATACCAGCTAAGATCCATACCAAATGGTCCAGATGGCTAACGTCCTTAAGGGACCTCAAGGACATAAGCATCAATCGTCAGTTTGCTAGTATTTCTTTGTCTCAAGCTCACAGGATAGAGCTTCATACCTTTTCGGATGCTTCCAGAGTAGCAGTAGGAGCTGTATCATATCTTAAGGTTTTCAGTGATACCAAAAGCTACCAGGTGTGTTTTGTGAGGGGACAAGCTAAAGTAGCTCCCAACCATGGTCATACTATTCCCAGGTTAGAGTTGTGTGCTGCAGTGATGGCAGTTAATCTCAGCAATTCCATCTCGGATTGCTTGGACAAACCCTTAGACGCAAGGCATTTCTATTCTGACAGCATGATTGTCTTGGGCTATATTCATAATGAAAGGCGTAGATTTCATGTCTACGTGAGTAACAGAGTAGACCACATTAGGTCGTCCACCGAACCTAACCAATGGCATTATGTACCTACAGATTGTAATCCAGCAGACCTGGCTACCCGTGGTCTTGAAATAACCGACCTAAATCAGAGTGATTGGTTGTCAGGTCCCTCAAGCTTATTTGAGGATGTTGTATCCACCAGTGGAAGTTTTCCTCTTGTAAGCCCTGAGACAGATAAAGAAGTAAAGGTATCAGACTTCACAATTGAGTCTGAACCCCTTGTTAGTGCAAACAAAAGCAATGTAGAGCCTGCAATTGCGTCATTAGCTCAAAGGTTCTCTAATTTCTCCTGTTGGAGGAGACTTGTAAGAGCGGTAGCTCTCCTTAAGCATATAGCCCGTTCTTTCAAACAAGGTAACAAGTGTTGTTCAGGTTGGCATATGTGCAACAAACATAAGTCACCCGATCAACTAGAAGATGCAGCTGATTTCGTTGTTCAGACATACCAAAAGGATTATTTCTCGTCTGCCATGACTAAATTGCAAGGTGAAGTTTGTTTATCTCCTTCTAGTCCCATTGCATCTCTGTCTCCTTATTTAGACCAGAAGGGCCTACTTCGTGTAGGAGGCAGGTTGAGTCAAGGCAGTGATGTACTTGGTATGCTTGCAAGGCCTATTATTATTCCAAAGGAATCCCACTTAGGCTTGTTGTTGATCCGTCACTACCATGAGACAGTGCACCACCAAGGGAGAGTGATTACAGAAGGAGCCGTCCGTACAGGTGGTTTCTGGATTTTGGGAGGAAAACGTACCATTTCTAAGGTCATTTCCAAATGCGTCACCTGTAAAAGGGTAAGAGGTAAGGTGTGTGTTCAGAAGATGGGAGACTTACCCGTCGATAGACTTACTCCCAATCCGCCATTTTCCTATGTAGGAGTTGACCTTTTTGGCCCCTGGCATATAAAAACTCGGCGCACTAGAAGTTCCTTCCTCGAAAGTAAAAGATGGGGCGTTCTGTTCACCTGTCTTGTTTCCAGAGCTATCCACATAGAGACTGTAGAAGAATTGAGTACTTCTTCCTTCATTAATGCCTTAAAGAGATTCATCTGTATTCGTGGCCCAGTTAAGATGATGCGTTCTGACAGAGGCACGAACTTTGTAGGCGCTGTCAAAGCACTGAACTTGCTTGCCATTACCGATGAAGGTGGTGATGTCAATAGTTTCTTGTCAGGTCAAGGTTGCACTTGGTTGTTTAACCCTCCTCATGCTTCTCACATGGGTGGAGCATGGGAGCGTATGGTGGGGATAGTCCGCAACATCATGAATGTGATACTGACTAACCATCACCCCAAGGCATTAACACATGAGGTGTTAGTAACCTTCTTTGCAGAAGTATGTAAGATCGTGAATTCCAGACCTTTAGTTCCTGTTTCCTCGGACCCTAGTAGTCCTTTCATTTTGTCTCCGTCCATCCTTCTCACTCAGAAAACTGATATTCCTGTAACTCTTCCTGAAGAGATAGATATTAAGGCAGTATACAAATCTCAATGGAAGCATGTCCATCACCTTGCTGAGGAATTCTGGAAGAGATGGAAGAAAGAGTATCTTTCCTCTTTGCAGCCCAGAAGAAAGTGGGTCACTTCCTCTCCAAATGTAAAGGTGGATGATGTAGTGTTGGTAAAAAATCAAGAGTGTCCCCAAGGACAGTGGCCCTTGGGTATTGTAAACAAAGTATTCCCTAGCAAGGATGATTTAGTCAGGAAGGTCCAAGTAAGAGTTGTGGTAAACAACAAAGCCCATGAATATGTAAGACCCATTTCTGAGCTTGTGTTGCTAGGTCAATAGATTTGGTAATTTTTCCCCCTAGAAAATTAGGAAGGGAGTGTGCCGTTACGAGAGGTAACGGGGCTTTTTTATACGTCCGTGTATCCCCATGTTTACATATCTTTTTGTCGTAAGGCTCGTTTCCCCTCGGAAGAGGTTTTCAAGTTTGTTTTTTGGAATGCTTTAATTTAAGTATGCTGCGAGCAGAAGCTTCGTCTGCTTAAGAATACTATCGTTGTAAGTTGTCTGCAAGCTGTGCTGCAAGATAACATCTCATTATTTGTGCAACGTGCACTTAAAGAATTAGACTTAAGAAGGTGTGTAAGAACCGGTTACTGTGGTGTGATGTCACGTCACCTCTAGGCGCCAGTCTTGGTCCGATCTAGAAAGATGTACACACCCCACGCCTAGCCAAACAATGTAAGTCTTAAAACTCTTTGTATTTGAGGTTTAGAGTATTCTAGTGCATCCTTTGTAATACCTTTTCTTGTGTAGCCTTTAGCCTATAGTAATTATAGTACTTTTTACAGTTTTTCATCAATTCCAACGTATTATCGAACGATGGATCAGATCTGCATTAAATACGCATCAAATATCCCCGTGATTCTATAACCTTCAGTCCCAAGTCTGTCTACGTCACGGACGCTATGATGTTGACTGTCTATTTGATCTGCGGAGTCCCAGTTGACTCCGCCATAATATGTATGTATGTATCATATTCATAGTAAATATAAATTTGTGTACATGTGAATAGATAAGCTAGCGGAAAGTTTTACATTATATCGTTTAGCTATTTTTCTATATTATTCGTCGAAAACAAGCCATAAAAAAAGAAGATGAGGAAGGTGGGGCAGGAACCGAGCAAAGACTGGCACTCTTGCCATAGAGCCTACAATGCCCCACATGCAAATAGCAATTTCGTCTTTATCTCGCGCTCCACCAGCGCCTCTGCCCTGATATGCTCTGTTGACCTCGCCCGCGCCACTCTGGGGGACGGGGAGAGGGAGGGGGGGGGCAAGTGAGCATTCTTGACTGAGCATAACTTTATCTAAAGTAGGTCAATCCCACCTCCACCTAGGTCACGCTTTGTCAGACCGATCC
>NW_027467473.1:170000-182500 GCF_046742065.1 Oratosquilla oratoria | reverse complement strand
ACGTGCACATAAATCCTCCATTACCTTTTCCTTTCCTAACAGTAACTGAAAGATTTAATGTTTAACTTTCCTCGTAAATGGGAAAGCGAGGTAGTGGTGCTGCAGGAAGGAGCAGGCAAACCGTGGAGAAGACGGGGACCAGAGTCGGAATAAACCCATAAAAGGAGAATTACGAGGAGAAAACTTCGACGGGGCGAGGATGCCGTCGAGAACGGCCATCGACGCCCCTCTGCTTCTTCTGCGTCGTCGACTTCCTTCCCCCACCCCCCACCCCCGCCCCCCCGTCAGGAGAGGCGAGGACTTTCGTCCGGGTGAGGAAATGGTCACCCACCGTTGCCCTCGCTTCGCCCCTTTCACTGCACAAGGGGCTGAGGGGGGGAAGGGGAAGGGGGGGTAGGGGGAAGGGGCGAAAGGTCCCCTCAGCAATGTAAACTTGCCTCGTGGCACTCAGAAACAATGTACAAGTCGGGGAGGAGGGCAGCGAGGCTGGGTCGTCATCAGCCTGGTGCTTAAACCTACTGTGCTTGCTAAACCTGGAATCTAATCCTTTCCCCTTGAGCCTGGGGTTTCTCTGGGCTTAATAAAGCTGCTTGGTGAACACAGGAGGCCGTTATTTCAAACAAACGACATAACGATGAGATGAAAACCAAAGGACACAAAATCATACATAAACACATACATACAGTACATATATACAGTGTACACATACATATCCACATATACGTACGTACATACATATGGTACATACATCCATACATATATACACTACATACATACATACACACAATACATACAGAACATACGTACATACGTACAAACGTACATACTCGTACATATATATAAACACATACAGTACATACATAAACACATACAGTACGTACATACATGCATGCATGCATACATTCATACAGCACATACATGCATAAGTTTGCAGCATTATGATTTTACTAGACACTCAGTAAAGAGTAATTATACAGAAAGTATTTAGTTGCGTCCTATATATTACCATATAAGACCAAATATTACTAAATAAACATCAACTACGGCAATTGAAAAATTAAAAAAAAAATTGTCGGGGGCTATTACAGGAATACGGTGTCGTTTTTAGGATGGATCTACTAGCTAAAGTCCATGGAAATATTAAAAAAAAAAAAATCCTTCAAGCAAAGACAAGAGGGTTGCCTCTCTGATTCTATTTGCTAGTTAGAGACTTTTTGAGGCCACCAAGTACAAGTGTTGCAAATCAGAGTCTCTCGTTGTAGTTACTAGAGAGCCTAGTTCTTACTAAATTGCCCTCTCTCATCCTTCAAAGGATAACAAATTCGAGCATTTAGCGGATACTCGCTGGCCGAGCGGGTTAGAGCGTCGCTACTTGCGGCGTAGGTCGAGGTGATGGGAGTTCGAAACCAGCCACCAGCGAGTTGGACCAAGGGCATGGTTCATCAAATTCCACGATACAAAGTCCTCTGTAAGGGGCACCATCCATTCGCGACGTTTAACCAACTCATTTACCGGAAATAGCTATCATCTGAAATTTCAACGATTGGATGGGGCAAGTATACTGTATACGTTGTCATGTAGTATGTATCGTATGAACAGTTTCTCCGACTTAGTTCAGCAAGAGAGAGGAAGGAAAGTCAAGAGAGGGAAGGGGTACGTACAAGGGAGGTTCGATGTTTTGAAGTTCACACGAATGAAAACGCAAGCAAACTTGTGAGAAATGTGTCGGTCGCTTCATCGTTGAATTTTGCTCTTTTGGAAGTATCTTTTCTTCTTCTTTTTGTTGTTGTTCTTCTTCTCCTTTTTCTTCTTCTTCTTCTTCTTCTTTTTCTTTTTTTTTCTTCTTCTTCTTCTTCTTTTTCTTTTTCTTCTTCTTCTTCCATATTCAAGAAACTTGACCTTTCAGTGTTCAATCCAAACTTGGTTCCTCGTTTATCTATTTACTTTTTTTTTTTTTTAATCGAACTATTTCCCCTTCACGTCTCTTGCACACATTGATCCATTGTGTGGAAACCTTTGTGTGTGGTTTCTTTACATCCTTCAGACGTCTTGTCTTTCTTTTTCTTTCTTTCTTGACATCGTGACGTCTCCTCATCCGTCCCAAACTAACAAACTAACTCTGTCAATCTGTCCACTCCTTCCGTCAACCTGAACACATCAATCTCATCAACTCTCACTCCGCACGTTAGTGGGGAGGGAAGACTTCAGTAACACCCCGACGGACCAGACTGACGCAGCATTCTTTTATGATTAGAGGCCAATAAAATATAATCAAGTAAATAAATAAAATAAATAAGATAAACAAATAGATCAATTTTAGCTCCTCCTATCCTTACTTTATAGTATCCTTCCTTAAATTCTTAATAAATGCCCACCACCCCCAGGATAGAAGCGATGGTTATAACAAAAATAAATAACAAAAAGGCTTTCTTTTATTGAGGACAGAACGTTGTCAATCTACGTATGTATATATGTATCTACTCTATAAATGTCTACCTATCTTTACATGTCCATTTATATACGTCTCAGTACTTTTTTTCTATGATAGACACCGTAAGTAATTTTGTTTTGGTTAACGCCAGGCGATTTTATTCAGCTAAGGACAGGATCCCGTAACTTGTGGGCAACCCACACAGTCGCCGTTAGGTAACTCTGTACGGCGAACCTCCCGTTCTAATGGATTTTTTTCCCTCGAGGGGGTCGGGGGCGGGGTGCATGAAATAATGAAAAAATTCTTTGTTCCTCTTCCATAAAATTTAATAGAATCTTCAGTCGCTAACCCGAAAAAGAAGAAGAAGAAGAAGAAGAAGAAGAAGAAGAAGAAGAAAGACAAATAAGGTTTGGTTTACCGAGACTGAGTTCCTTGGAAACGGGGGGACTTCTCAGAAAGGGATGTACCCTCTTCCTGGGCAGATCGCAGAGCGTCGAAGATCCACCTGTAGAAGTGCACGTGTAAGGTAGAGGCTAAAAGGAAAGGAAAAAAAAGAAAAAAAAAAAATTCTCGGAGACCCCAAAAAGTGAAGGCGGACGTGAGGATGGGGTGGGGGAATGGGAGGGGGGAAGCAGTGGGGGAGGGGGAGTTGGGGGGAGACTTGCAGAAACCAGTGGGAGAAGACATCCGAGGTGAAGGTACGGTTTAAGAACGGGCGACATGGCCAGACGGACTTTCTGGGAAGGTGGGGTAGTGGGGGGGGGGGAGGCAGGTTGGTATAGAGAGGGAGCAAAGAGAGGTATACAGAGACAGAGAGAGAGAGCAAAGTACAATAATAATGACACAATTCGCATGGGCAGCGTTGTGCTATATCTACGCTATGTAGGGATCCCAAGGGTAGTACTCAATTAAGTACAAGGTGGGAGGCAGAGGTGGAAGACCAGGGTGAGAGAAGATATGTGTGTGTGGGGGGGGGGGGTGTCCAAGCCAAGGGGACCAAGCAGCAGAAGGAGCGAGGGTGAATGCGGCAGGGAAAGATTATGAATGTGGGTCCAGACAGAGAAAGTAAATGGGATCGGGCGCGAGGGTGGTGGCCGGTCCTTAGAGGCCGGGAGTCACAGGATCGGGATTGAACTCGGGATCGGGACTACTCATGGTGGTGGTGGTGGTGGTGGTGGTGGTGGTGGAAGAGATGGCGGTGGTGGTGGTGGAAGAGATGGCGGTGGTGCTAGCAGTGGCCGAGTCTAGGGACGGAAGGAAGGAACTGGAAGGAATAGGAAGGAAGTGAAGGAACCAGAGGGACCGCAAGAATGGGAAAAAGGAATCAGAAAAAGGAGGAAGAAAGGGAGAAGAGAAGACAGAAGGGGGAGGAGGAGAAGGGAGAAGAGGGAAAGGAGGAGGTGAAGAGGAGGAGAAGGGAGAAGCGGGAAAGGAGAAGATAGAAAAGGTGGAGGACGAGAAGAGAGAAGAGAGGGAGAAGAAGAAAGTAGAAGAGGAGAGGGGAAGGATAGGAGGAGGAGAAGGGAGAAGCGGGAAAGGAGAAGATAGAAAAGGTGGAGGACGAGAAGAGAGAAGAGAGGGAGAAGGAGAAAGTAGAAGAGGAGAGGGGAAGGATAGGAGGAGGAGAAGAGAGGGGAAGGATAGGAGGAGGAGAAGAGAGAAGAGATGGAGAAGGAGAAGACAGAAGGGGAATAGGAGGAGAAGGAAAAAGAGGGAAAGGAGGAGGAGAAGAGAAAAGAGGGGGAGGAAGAGGAGGTGGAAGAGGAGAAAGTGAACCGCTGGAAGAAAAGGAGGAGGAATGGAGGGAAGAAAGGAACTGTTATGGAAAAAAAACGAAAAGGAGAAGAAGAAGAAGGAGGAGTAGGAGGAGGAGCAGGCGGAGGAGGAGGAGTAAGAAAAAAGGAAGAAGAGGGAAGGAAACTGGGAGAGGCGGAGAACTTGTGGGAAACGACTATGAAGACAGTGCGAGAGACAAGAGAGAGAGAGAGATAGAGATAGATAGATAGATAGAGAGAGAGAGAGAGAGAGAGAGGGAGAGACAGAGAGAGAGAGAGAGAGAGAGAGAAAGGGAGAGAGAGAGAGAGAGAGACAGAGATAGATAGATAGATAGAGAGAGAGAGAGAGAGAGAGAACGGGAGTAGGGAGTGGGGTAGGAAGTGGGTTAGGGAGTGGGGGTGGGGCGGGGGAGGGGAGGATAGAGATGGAATAGACAGATGAGAAGATGGATAGACCGGACCAAGAACAGGAATCGGGGTCAGGTCGAATCCCGATCGTCGAAGGTGGGGGTGGGGGGGGTGCGTTGCGTCTCCACCAGCAAGTTTGGGTAACGGGTCGATGTCGGCTACAAGAACAGAAGCGCCGCAATTTGACCACAGAACGAAGTCTTGAAGTCCTGTGCAACGGTGGCAGGAGGACGAAGAAGAAGGGGGAGGTGGGAAGAACGCAGAGGCAGAGACGACGAGGGAAAGGTGGGACTGGGGCGGGAAAGAAGGAAGGAAAGAAGGAAGGAAGGAAGGAAGGAAGACTGCGAAGGAGGAAGGAAAAACCGAGAGAAGGAAAAAGGGTTTAGCTGAGAAGAGAGGAAGGGAAGAGGTAATAAAGGAGGGAAGGGAAGAAGGGAGAATGAGAGGGAGGGAGGAAGGATGGAAGGAAAAAGTAAGGGGAGGAGGAAGGGATTAAGGAAAGTAGGAAGGAAGGGAATGAAGTAATGAAGGAAGGGAGTGGAAGGGGGAAGAAAGGGGGGATGAAAGGAGGGAGAAAGGAAGGAAAAGAGGAAAGAAGGGGAGAAAAGCAGGAAAGAGAGAAGAAAGGTAAGAAAGAAGGGAGGAAGGATGGAAGGAATGGAAACGAGGGGGGAGAAAGAGGAAGGAAAGGAAGGAAGGAAGGAAGGAAGTGAGGAACGAAGGAACGGAGCGAGTAAGAATAGGAGGAATGAAGGAAGGGAAGGAGAAAGGAAGGACAAGAAGATAAAATTGTGTGTGGGGGGGGAAACAGTGAGAAGAAGAAAAACAAAAAATATGTAAAGAGAAGGACAATGTAGCTTGTGAGGTGTCACAGTGGAAGAATGATGAAGTGCAGGCGAAGGATGGATGAGGGTGAGGATGTGGGAGAGGGTGAGGAGAGAACCTCTGGCAGGATGACAAAGATGTTATTTTGTGGACGAAAATGAGGAAGAACTTAGGAAGGAGGGAAACTGCAAGAGACCATGAGGCCTATACTAGGCAGTTCCATGAGAGGAAGGAGAGAAGGTAGAAAAAATGAGAAAGAAGAAGCAAAAAGAAAAAAAGGAAGAAGGAAAAAGAAGACTGTGGAAATGATGGAAGGAGAAATGAAAGACAGAGAGAGAGAGAGAGAGAGAGAGAGAGAGAGAGAGAGAGAGAGAGAGAGAGAGAGAGAAAGTGGGGGGACGTGATTTTCTCAACATGAAGGAACAGAAGAAAACATCAGTAATTTTCTCAGTAATAACCAGCGCTTCTATCCAAAGAAGTGGAGTCGTTGTGGAGGAGAGAGCCTGACTTTAGGGGAAGGAGGGAAGTCACAGAAAGGAGGGAGAGGAGAGGGAGGCAGTGGTGGATCTGAATTGGACAAATTTAGATTTAAAAAGGAAATAGGCAAGAATTGGCTTGCCAATAGAGTGGTCAAGAATGGAATAGACTTAGTAACCATGTAGTGAGCGTTGAAACTATCGGCTGCTTTAATAAAAGGTTAGACAACTTTATGGATGGAGATGATAAGTGGTAATGGACATGGAACTGCCTAGTGTAGGCCTTATGGTCTCTTGCAGTCTCCTTCATTCTTATGTTCTTATGAGGGAGAGTAGATGTTAAAAGTAATCAGCATTCGTTTTCGAGTAGATTCATGAGTCTGGTCCGTAAGTGTGTATGTGTGCGTGTGTGAGCGTGTGTGCGTGTGTGTGTGTGTGTGTGTGTGTGTGTGTGTGTGTGTGTGTATGTGTGTGTGTATGCGTATTTGAGTCGACAAGCTAGTCAGGCCTTCAGCTTTCCGTTCATCCACCCAGGCAAGTAGGCATCCCCTTCGCCCCAAAAACGAGGGGGTGGAGGTGTGGAGAGGGGGGGAGGTTCTAAGAGAAGGGGGTGGAGACAGAAAACCTAGAGCAAACTTGTTCTGGAATGTAGGTAACTAGTGCATAAACCTAGATCATTATTACGAGCTCAGGAGGGAGAGAGGCGAGGGGGGAGAGGAGGAGGAGGGGAGAGGGAGAAGGGGGACAGGGGAGAGGGAGAGAGAGGGCGGGGACATTAGCCCAGGCGTCTCTAAGAGGGTTACAAAAAAAAGTTGAAACGAGTGATATGACTTGGAGTTCATTGCAGTAGAACTAATAAATCTTAATCTATTGGAAATCGAGGATTTTTTTTTTTTTTTTTGTACCCAAGTCCTGGCCCTTAGGATTTTTTTTCTCCGCCCTTTCCAACCACCCTACCTATCACCCCTTTCCGGCTGACGCCCCCCCCCCTCTCCCCACTTCCCCACTGTCTCTGTTCCAAAGGTGTTATTTTTTCTGGAGCCAAACATCGCGTTTTTTTTTTTTTAATGAGACGTTTGTGGTTCTTAATCCGCTCAGGTTGGTGACGTCATGTCGCATGCGCGTCTCGGAGCTGACCCACGGTTTGCTTTCGATTTACAGAAAGAAAAAGTGGATAAATAGACAAATCAATCAATCATTCAATAAGCAGATAAACAAAAATGACCAAAAAAAACACAGATAAATAAGTAAATAAAAGAAATAAATAAAAATGAGTAAATGAATAACTGAAAAGATAAAAAATAAAATTATGTAGACAAACAAAAACTGAACAAAATAAATACATATAAATATATAAATAAAAATACAGAAATAAATAAGAACAAATGACCACAAATGAATAAAACAATATATAAGATTAATTGAAAACAAACATCATATTAATAATAATAATGATAATAACAATAATAAAAGAATAATAATAATAATAATAGTAATGATATTATCAACATTAGTACATACAAGAAAAATATATTAAAATAAAATATGATTTGATACAACACTAATATCCTATGATAAGCAAAGAACTTTGAGATGAAAATAAATAAATAAATAAATAAATAATATAAAATTAATTCATTCTGCAATTAAATTGAACTGAGGAGCAATTTTTTTCTTTTATCAAATGCTGCCAACCATGCTGATTTTAAGATGTAACTTTCTTGCACTCTTCAAACTCACAAGAATTTATCTTTTTACATTAATTGCTCAGAGCTCATATATGACCGATCTATGGGTAATGCTGTGACCTTACACTCACACACACACCCAACTCCCCACCCACGAGAGTTGGAGTAACGACTCGCAGCACAGCGATACTGAAATTATTTCAGTCCTGTGTGTGTATGTGCATGTGCGTGCGTGTGTGTGTGTGTGTGTGTGTGTGTGTGTGTGTGTGTGTGTGTGTGTGTGTGTGTGTGTGTGTGTTTGCGCGCGCGCGCATATGGTATAAGAAATACAAGCAAATGACTATCCGCTGTGGACATTCCTTTCTCGGGTAGGTGGTGGTATGGTGGTGATGGTATGATAGTGATTGTCATCGACCAGTGCCTGCAGCAGCCCACCTCAGCGGAAAGACTAAGAGAAGACAAGACAAGACAATACAAGACGAGGCAAGCCAAGATAAGATACGAGATGTAGACAAGGAGTAACATGATACTATATGGTACAAAAACCTGGAGACGCGTTCCAAGACATCAAAAATACCAAGACAAGATGACAAACTGGATTAGGGGACGTCTCACCAATGTAGCCAGGAATCCTTCCAAGGCGTTGGGGTCGGGAGAGGGGAGACCTGCAGAGGAGCAAGAGGATGAAGGAGGTGAAGAAGGAGGAGAACAATTAAACGAGGAGGAGGAGGAGGAGGAGAAATAAAGAAAGCTATGCTGATCACTATCTCTCTCTTCACAGCAAGTCGGCAACCGGTTCAGGAAGAGGCAACGGTTGGCCAGGAATGTCTCTGTTGGCAGTGCGGCGGCGTCTCTTGAGCCTCTCTCTCTGTCTCATCTGCAATAACCAGCGGTTCTATCCTTGGGTCCTGCGCGCTGACATTGCGCCCAACAGACAGTCACAGAGGGAGTCCAGAAAATATCTTATATGGACTTCAGAAATGAGGATGTGCTACTGAGTGGACGCCGCGAGATGGGAAGCGTGCAAGAGGGAGACCAGACAGGTGGTGAGATGAGATAGAGAAGTTTGCAGAAGTGGCGTGGCAGAAATTAGAGCAGTCGTGCGAGTCATGGAATTCTATGAAAGAGACCTTTGTTCAGCAGTGGACTCAGGATGGCTGGTTGATCGATTGAGGGGAAAAATGATATGCATTCTTTTCTGAGTGGAGATGAGTCCTTGATCACAAAGAAATGTTGTGTGCCTCTGGTCCGTAGGGGTCACAAAAGACCCTATTTGCATACCGAGGGGATGAGACTTATGTAAGTCAAGATCCCACACTGCGCAGTTTTAGAGTGTGAACGATGATATATGAAACTGACCGGAAGAAAGTGAAAAGGAGAAAATGAAAAACCTTGGGTGATCTTGGAGTCTGATTTGGACAACTGTGAATGAAATTGTCACACGTGGAACCTGCCATCTTTCTCTCTCTCTATCTCTCTTTATCCTCCACGACACAATTTCACTTTGTAATTCGGAAAACAAAATCACAAACAGCATAATTATTTTTTTCCTCATATACAATATTTCTCTGTTTCTTCCTCACTCCCATCTATTTCTGATTTTCCCAACCTTCTAACATTAAGCACCTGAAGGCTTATATTTCCTTAACATTTTTTCCCCTTTCCAACTCAATATTTACAGATTATCTTCGGCTCAGGTCTTTGTAACCTTGCTAAGCTCTTATCTATGCATTTGTGTTTGCCTTTCTCTTACCACATGCCTCTCCAGGTGTCTTCTTTTTTTTCCTCTTTTTCTTTTCCTTTTTAGTATTATTTTCAGTTTCTTATCTACACAGTTTGGTCTTCAGGTCATCTTCTCTATCTCTCCTTTTTCCTCTCTCCCATACTCTCTAGTCTTCTTCGTAGTCTGTTTTCTTTGTTTATTATTATCTTATGTGTTATCCTTATCATCATTATTGTTATCATTATTATCACTGTTAGTGTTATTATTATTATCATTATTATTATTATTATTATTATTATTATTATTATTATTATTATTATTATTATTATTATTATTATTATTATTATTATTATTATTATTATCATTATTACTATCATTATTATTATTATTATTATTATTATTATTATTATTATTATCATCATTATTGTTATTATTATTATTATTATTATTATTATTATTACAACTTATATATGGAAATGCTTGAAACTGAAAATTATATATCAATAATGGGTAGAAACAGCGTTTGGTTAAGGTATGTTGATGACATCGTTGTTATTGTACCAAAAGAAACTAATATTAACAATAAATTAAAAAGATTAAACAATGTAAATAGTAACATACAATTTACGGCAGAAATAGAGAACAACAGAAAATTACCATTTTTAGACACTGTCATACACAGAACAAACAGCAACGTAAAGTTTTCGGTGTACCGCAAACCCACTAATAAAGAAGATTATATACAATTTTATTCAGGGCACAATATTAGGACTAAAACAGGTATAATAATTGGCTTCTTCTTCAGGGCTTTTCGCATCTGTAGTGAAGAATTTTTAGAAGACGAACTAGATCACATTACAAAAACTTTCAGCAAATTAAGATATCCCAAAGGTCTCCTACTTAAATTAAAAAAGAAAGCTAAGGAAATAAATAAGAAGAGTAAAGATATAAATAATTGCAACAAAGAAACACGATATATCACAGTCCCAAATCCAGCATTAATTCAACTCTAGACAACGTCCTCTTAAAAGCAGGTATAAAGATAGCGAGAACATCAGGTAGCAAAGTGGGACATTTGGTAACGCGTAATTATAATAACCATACGAATGAAAATAGTATTGTCAATAAAATACCTTGTAAAAATTGCCCATCCTCATATTTTGGTGAAACAGGTCGTGGATTAGAAAAAAAAAAAGGTTATATGAACACAAAAATGATGTAAGAACCCACAGGCTTTCTAATTCTATAGTAAGACACATGACCACCTTCCGAACTGGGACAATACAATTATAATAAATAAAGGTTCAACAAAGAAATTAAGAAAAACAATAGAAGCAGCCTATATTAATACTAATAATAACATCAACCATAGAGATGGTTTTATATGCTTGGCCAGAGCTACAAGTTTATTGATAGTTGATGTAAATCAAACGGAAAAATGTTCCTAGCACGACGACCTTTCCTAGGCACCCTGTGAGGTGACATGCATGTGTATAAAATGTCCATGTTGTACTTTTGTGTTATGCTTTGTGATCAAGACCCTAAGAGTCAAAACGTTAAGGCAGTAAAATTCTTCTATTATTCCTCGTATTTTTTCTCCGCCTTTAGTTACATTTGTCATAGTTTAAAACAATATATATATATATATATATATATATATATATATATATATATATATATATATATATTAAACAAAATGGTTTGTCATAATGATTTTACGGCGGAAAAAGTTTTGGAGGTTGAAGGAAAAATATCCCAGTGAGATAGCCCCTTTAGCCAAATAAAGAGTACTAGGCACTAACCAGAATAAAATATGCAAAGGGCGTCACCCAAGCACTGAATGCTCATCAACCACGACAACATCACCCACGCCTGCTTCAGGTTTACTTTCACAATGTACAGATCCATTTCCTCTTTACCTATCCATCATTCTTAATCTCCT
Source organism: Oratosquilla oratoria (assembly GCF_046742065.1). Lineage (NCBI taxonomy): Eukaryota > Metazoa > Arthropoda > Malacostraca > Stomatopoda > Squillidae > Oratosquilla > Oratosquilla oratoria. Next base: position 171,232 of record NW_027467473.1, on the reverse strand, counting down.
CGTCCAATGCCCCACATCCATTTCCCTTAACTTGGATGAATTCCTTCGACGTGGACACCTGCTCCACACATCCGAGCGCCCCACTCTTCTTTCCTCACCATTTCCTCTTTAAATCATCGGACACCACACATCTTTTCATATACTTTTCCCGGACCATTCAAAATGATGACCACCCTACTCTCTTTGCAAAGCTAAAGCACCACTTCTCGGGTGCTTTGGTGAGAAAACAAAGGACTTTAGATAAAGTCTACAAAGGTGGTTGGAACGACACAGTCTGGAAAGATTCGTTCACCTGTCAAAAGCTTTAAGTTAAAGTTATTTTTTTCTCTCCAAATGCTATAATCTCAATGACTTGATTATTAATGAAAAATATGCAGTGTGATTTGTTGTAGTATGTCTTCTCTATATTGGCTGTCCTTTCCTTTCTTAAGTAGGATGAATTTCTGTATAAATCCCTTGTTCTTTTTAATGTTAATGGGGGGGGGGGTATTTCTAGTATAAAGATTTGTAACATGTATATTCTAAGTATCAGGCAAGAAAAAATGCCCGTCCTACAGAGCGCTCTGGCGTAGTAGGACCAGATAAACAATGAGAACAATAAGCAAATAGTGGTGAGGCATTCTATTACAGCCACAGGGTCTCTGCGTCATAAAACGATCGGGTATGGCCTGCAGCCTTATGAATAGTCTTAATCGGAAGATCTGGTGGCGAGTTGTCCTCGCTTTAGGACTAAAGCCCCACGTTCTCAAGGACCTTGGCAATCAACTCCGTTTTAATGTATGGAAACGAAACCTGACCCCTGACAAAAAAAAGTGTGTGTGTGTCAATGTGTTTGCGTGCGTATGTACCTAATTACATTGAACTTATTATAGTATATAGGAAAGTAGGAAAGTAACAAAGCTCATTGGGCTCCGTCTCCTACTCTCCAATTGTATCATACCTAGTGTGTGTGTGTGTGTGTGTGTGTGTGTGTGTGTGTGTGTGTGTGTGTGTGTGTGTGTGTGTGTGTGTGTGTGTGTGTGTGTGTGTGTGTGTATGCATGTGTGCGTATGCACTAAGTACCACCTCTGCTGGGAAAGCTTTCCATTACTGTTGCTTATTATTATTATTATTTTCAAAATTGTCCCCTAGTTACAGTCATCACCCGCCATGGCGTCGCTATGATCTCATTCCTTGGATTAATAAACTTCCATCTAATTCTTCTTTCCTCAAAAGACATTCTGGAGCAATAG